>NC_056733.1:1493611019-1493623038 GCF_019279795.1 Protopterus annectens | reverse complement strand
GGATTAAAAATTGGGGAGGAAAACGGGGAAACCAAAAAAAAACCCCTTGTCGAGGCCAGTAAGGGGCAATGAGAATCAATTTGGCTCTCAAACGGTAGCTTTCTGGATCACCTGAGGGATCAGAGGAAATGGAGGGAAGGCATAAAGAAGTCCCTGGGGCCAATCCTGGGTCAGAGCGTCTCTGGGGATGGCCTGATAGAGGAAGAGGCTGAAGAAGTCTGGACATTTGCTGTTTTGGGGAGTAGCAAAAGATCGCAACATGGACGACCCCATTCCAGAAAAAAATCTCTTCCACTATAGATTGCTTGAGAGACCACTCGTGAGGCATGAGAATAGCTCTGCTCAATCTGTCTGCTATAACGTTGGCTTTCCCAGGGATATGCGCTGCTACCTGTAACCGCTGAGTGGAGGTCGCCCATTGCCATAGTCTGAGCGCTTCTCGACACAAGGGTAGGACTTGGTTCCGCCCTGTTTGTTGATATACCAAACTACAGACATGTTGTCTGTGTGGACTGCAATTGTCCCTACGGGAAGAAAGTCGCTGAGGGCTTGCAACGTTAAAAGCACTGCTCTCATCTCCAGGACATTTATGTGCAGATGGTACTCGAACGTTGCCACGTCCCATGAACCATCCTGCCCTGATAATGACCCCCACCCGATCAGGGAGGCATCCGTGGTGACAGTGGCTATCGGGACGGAGGTACAAAGCACCTGCCTTGGTGAACCTGAGACGATGTGATCCACCAAGCAAGATGTTCTTTAGATGTTTGTGTCACCAGAATCTGGTGACGCATTGGGAGTTGCTGGTATGACCACTGTGTGAACAGCATCCACTGAAGGAGGCGCATGTAGAATCGAGCCAGGGGAAGAAGAGTAATGGCCGCAGCCATGAGACCTAATACCTCTAGAACCATTCTGGCCTGTACTTTCTTGCTGGCCAGAATGATCCTGACATGAGTCTGAATGTCTGAAACTCTTTGTTCTGTAAGGGTAGCTGACATCCTAACAGTGTTTAAGTTTGCCTATGAAGGTAATAGACTGGCAGGGCGATAAGGATGACTTTTCGGGTTGATTGAGATGCCTAAATGAGAACAAAGGTCTATTGTGTAATCCCTGGCTTGTATAAGCTGATGCCTGGTGGTGGCTGACAGGAGCCAGTCGTCGAGATCGGAAACACCTGGAATCCTTGACGCCTCAGGTGAGCCGTGACCACTGCCATGCATTTGGTGAACACTCTGGGGCTGTAGTGAGACCAAAGGGCAGGGCTCTGAACTGGAAGTGACTGGACCCCAGCCGAAGCGGAGAAATCTCCTGGAGCGTCTGTGAATTTTGATGTGATAGTACGATCCTGAAGATCTATTGAGCACATCCAGTTGTCCTTCTGTAAGAAGGGCAGAATTGACTGAAGAGTGACCATTCGAATCTTGTCTTCCTGACAGACTTGTTGAGTCTGCTGAGATCCAATATTGGTCTCCAGTCTCCCGTCTTTTGGGGACCAAAAGAACCTTGAGTAGATTCCGGCTCTGAATGGTCTATTGTAACTGGCTGAATGGCTCTTTTGCAGTAGTTTTGCGATTTCTTACTCTGCAATCTCCCTTAGATCGCTGCTACATCTGGAAGGAACTTGAGGGAAGGGACTTTCCTCGAGAGGAATACTGTAACCCTTGGATATGATCGACTGTACCCATCTGTCGAGTGAGGGAATGCCAGGCTTCTGGGTACAGGGATAATCTTCCCCCGACTGCCTCCAAGGAGGGACAGGCGGGCAACACCTCAGGGATGCTGAAAGGGCTTATCAGAGAGAGGCTCCCTGTTTCCCTGGTTCTTGGACCCCTCTGCCTCTAGAGCGGGCGTCTGTTGTTGTTACCCCTCTGCCTCTAGGGTAAACTGACCACGTGAATCGGTGTGACTCCTTGGGATTTACGGAACCACATCTTCCCACCCTTCTGTCCTTTGGGATAAGGCCTAGAAGGGGTGGAAAACGGACTCCAACAGCAGAAAGAGTCTTGCCGTCCTGCTCACACCTGGTCAAGGTTTCCTTCACCTGAGGGCCAAACAAAGCTGACCCATCAAAGGGAGAATTTGTGAAGGACGCCTTAAAGGGATCCGCAAAATCACATAGCCGCATCCAGGCTTGGCGCCTAAGAGCCACACCTGTGCCTCGGCTCTACTCGCCCATCCGCAGCATAAGATATTAGCCGCATGGAGGAGTTAGCAATGGAATTGAGGGTTCCTAGCTGCGAAGCAATCTTTTCTTGAGCCCCTGCAGCTGTAGGATCCTGAACTACTTCTCCCAGCTCCTTCAGGATATCTCTCTGGAGTCTGGTGAAGTGACAAAGATAATTCAGCGAACGATAGCAAAGGTCGCTGAGGAAAACATCCGCTTGCCACCTATCCATGGTCCTAGAGTCCTTATTAGGAGGATGGACGGGCACGGAAGGATCTGCAAGTTCCTTTTGGTGGCCGCAGCCACCACCATGGCATCAGCGGGACACCCTTGGTAAGGAATTGTTTGTCACTGGGCAGTGATAAATTTTGAAGGCCTCCTAGGGACTGGCTCTACAGAGTCAGGAGCTGCCCACGCCTTCGTGCAATAACCTGCATAAGGGGTCGAAGGCGGAGACACCCAGGAGGTGGAGGGCCGAGATCCAAACGCCTCTAGGTATACTGACTCATCCTCAGAGGGATTGTTGGTGGGCCAGTTTCCCTCTGTTTCAGAAGTTCTAGGATGTCTGAGAAGGAGACATCCTCAGAGGGGATCTAGGGATCCTCTGACTCATCAAAGTCAGTATCCAGTGACAGACTCGGGGAGTCTACATGCTTCCTCTTACAAGTCCTCTTCCTAGGAGGATCTCCCGAAACATCAGGAGAATCCTCGGAAGAGGGGAAATTCCCAATGGGGAAACCTGAGGCGGAGGATCTCTGGGTCCTGTAGCAAGAGAAGTGGCAGAGATGTCAACAGGTACTATAGAGGGAGGAGCTGCGGAACAGACTGCTGACTGATACCAGTGGCCAGTACACTCTTCATCACCTCGAATGCTCCTCCCAGGCAGGTCCGAGAGAACCCGCTCCAAGAGCTAGGAACTCCGGGACCACCGAAGGGAAGTCTCGAGGCAGATGTCGGAGCCGAGCTCACCAGGCCGAGGCTCCAAGGGAAGAGCGGGCTCGACAAGGGTCCGATGCCACTCACCCCTCGGAGGAGACCATGGAAGCCCGACCACCGAATCCCTCTAAGGAAGAGGAGATAAGAGTAGAGGCTGAAGGAACAGAAGGGGTATCCGTCCTCCAGCCGTAGCAGTAACCATGCCGAAGACTCCAACTCCAAACTCTGGGGTAGAGTTGAAGGAGGAACTGTAACGGGTGTGGACCAACAGTCGTCTGCTGAGACGGACTGTGTAACATTTGGGCCAGTACCTGTGACTTGAGTAATCTACTGACCACTCTCTCTAGGTCATGATCTGACAACCTGGATGACCTTGAAGATCGGCTCCGATGGCTCCGTTCCGATAGAAGAGGCGGCGGAGCCGACAGTACCGGCACAAAGGAAGGAGCCCCCGACCTCTTCCGGGAATGAGCCATCGGAGCCGATACTATAGATCCTGTCGGAGCCGACTTCTCGGAGCCGACAGGAAGCTCGATGTATCGGCTCCAGCGGGAGCCGATACAGCCACCAAAGTAACGGTGTCGGAGCCGATCGGAGCCGACACCGATGCCTGTGCCACATGGGTGTCGGAACCGATCGGCGCCCGACGCCGAAGTGGACAAAATAGGTTCGGCACCGATAGCCATCGGTGCCGAACGCTTTGTCAAGCAGAATCGGCTCCAGCCGGCCGATCTCGACTCAATGAAGTCGGAGCCGAGGCCGCAGGCTTAGAAACAGAAGCCTGGGCCTTGAAAACTTTTGCTGGTTTTGATGGAGCCGACTTAGCCGGAGAGCCCTCCGGCTTAAGAAGGCCCCTAAGAACCAGTTTATTATGTCTCTCCTGCAGGACTCTCTGGCTGAAGGAGTGACAAATAGCACAGGAGTCCTGCAGGTGAAGAGGGCCCAGACAATACAGGCAAGAAGTGTGACCGTCTGTCAGAGACATCTTCTGACAGCACGAGTCACACTTCTTAAAACCTGAGACCCTCTCCTTTGACATGGTGCCAAAAAACACACACACACACCAGTCAAAATTAAGTTAAATAAAATACCAAAAGGTATTCTACAAAACCAATACACACACCCTAACAGGGGGGGGATGGGATAGGGTTTTAAGATACACTAACAAAAATAAAGGAGACAGGGAATTTCTGTCAGAAAGGGAATAATATAAATTTAAAACTATCAATACAAAGTTTTTTGACTAAAAGGGGCTTAAAACTCACAAAAGTGAACAACTTACCAGGAGCTGGTAAAAAGAAGACCTCCTAAGCGAAGCGGCAAACGAGATCTGGGTACTTACTGCCTTGCATCATGGGATATGGGGCTGCCTCGAGCTGGTAGAAGAAACTCTCGAGCTTAGCAAGTGCCGAGTCGGAGCCGAGGGATCGGCTCCGAACCCATCAAGCAAGAATGAAGGCGAGATTGACAACTTAACATGTATAAACCTTTCTCCCCATCTATCCAGTGCCCTGGAGTCTCTATCAGAAGGGTTAAGGATTTTTAGCAGTAGAAGCCTTAATGCCCTTGGGCCCCTGAGAAATAGTCTCTGGATCTGCAATAGGATTTTTGAAAAGGAACTTGTCGGACTCTGGGACCCTGTAGTATCTGTCAGGTTTACTGGGAGCAGGAGGCAGGAATCAGGGGCCAAACTGGATTCCGAGAAAGCATCATCAACAATGTCTAGTACAGGAGGAATAGCCAAAGGCCTGTGCTGAGGTAGGAGAAGGAAATCCCAAAGCCTCTTTTTTGAATAAGAAAATTCCTGGCTTTCCCAGTGAAAATGCTCCCTTAGAGTATGCAAGGTTTCCCCAAAAGAAAAATCCTCAGGAGGGGAAGCAGAGGGAATACAGTCCTCTGCATCAGAATCCTCATAAGTAGGTAAAGACAAATCCAGGTCATCAGAAGAATCAGAAAAAACAGAATCCTGATCAGAAGATTCATAATCAAGCTCAGCCCTAGGCCTCTTGTGGGGGGGAGGGTTGGCTACCCCTGATTAGAGTTATTAGATCTTCAGCCATTTTTATAATTTGTTTTTTAGGCATAGAGGCATGTGGCCTGGACGTAGGTCTTTTAGGCATGGATCGAGATTTAGGCCTTAGTAATGAAGGAGGCATCGATTTAATATGCAAGTCTGTAGGCCTGAATAAGCCATCAGAAGCCGGTGCCTGCACAGCGGCTCCGGACCCATCCAAGGTACAGACATCCACAGGTTCCATAGTTAAGTATCTAGCAGCATACAGGACTCCGAATAGGTCTCAGTAGAGGCCTGCGAATCAGAAGTAGCGGGTATCAGGGGTTGCGAAAGCACCTTACTGAGTATCGGCAAACTGGCGACTGGCTTAGGAGAAGCATTGTCTGCAGTTTTGGACCTCAGCGGCCTCTCTCTGTCTTTATCTTTGCATTTTTTCGGAATCCCAAAAGTCGGATGGTTAACCGATGACATTTCTGGATAATTAAATCGAGAAGCAAAATATTTAGAGACAAAAATATACTGACGATGTATAGTGCGCTGATTAAATAAAGCAATAGCTTTTAGTTGAAGACTTTGGTTCTGAAACTCGAAAATGAAAATTTCAGGAGTCGGCCAACTGGCAATTGCAAACTGCTTCTGCATTGGGCAACGCACGGCAAGAAAGACTGGCACTGGCCTTACTGACATTGGTAAGGAGCAAGAAAATGTTTCCCCAACAGGGTACTTAGCTTTTTAGTTGAAGACTTCATATCTGAAACTTGAAAGCGAAAACTTCAGGAGTCAGCCAACCGGCACTTGCAAACTGCTTCTGCTTCGGGCACCACACGTCAAGAAAGACTGGTGTAATGGCATCGGCTGCATGTTTTATACCCCTGACAACCTGACGTCATGGAAGAAGGGACAGCAACCGATGCAGGACCCAAGACTTTGTTAATCAGGCCAACTGAGGGCAACCTGCAAGCAGATTACCCAAATGTAATGACTGCAACAGTGAAACAAGAAGAACATCAAGGTCTGGTATGACAGGAATGCTCGAGCTAGAGCGTATGCTGTAGAGCAGCAGGTAATGGTTCTAATTCCTGTCAGACACAACAAACTGCAAGCAGCTTGGGAGAGATTCTACAAGGCGGTAAGAAAGGTAAGTGATGTTAACTACATAGTAGAACTACTAGGCAGGAGACAGGAGCACAAATTGTACCATGTTAACATGATGAAACCTTACCATGATAGGGAGGCCCCTGTGCTGAGTATTTGCAGTGGATTGCAGGAGGAATCTGAGGGAGATCTGGTGACTGATCTCCTCAGTGAGCCTTGGCCTGACATCTCAGTGAAAGGGGTAGTAATGTCCCAGCAGCTATCTCCTACCTAGGTTCGAGAAATCTGAGCAGTGTTTAAGGAGTTTGGGGACCTGTTCACTGGGAAAGCAGGGTGCACCCACCTGGTGCAGCACCAGGTAGATACAAGATCCCAAAGGCCCATTAGGCAGGCCTCTTACAGGGTGCCTGATAGAGGTAAACAGATTCTGAGGGAGGAGATACAGGAAATGTTGGAACTAGGGGTAATTCAAGTGTCCAACAGTTCCTGGACCTCCCCAGCGGTGCTGGTGCCAAAGAAGGATGGCAGCACCATGTTCTGTGTGGACTACAGGAAATTAAATAGTCACACAGTGTCAGATGCTTACCCAGTGCTTAGGACAGATGAAGCCCTAGAGCAGCTGGGTGGGGCTACGTATCTTACCACCACTGATCTAACCAAGGGCTTCTGGCAGGTACCCTTGACCCCCAGTGCTAGAGAGAGGTCAGACTTTGTGACTCCTTTTGGCTTGTATGAGTTCACAAAGATGCCCTTTGGGATGAAAAATGTCCCAGCGACTTTCCATAAGTTGGTAGATCATATCCTAGCAGGAGCAGGAGGGTTTGCCCTTGCTTACCTAGATGATACTGCCATCTACAGCCATTCCTGGCAAGAGCACCTTCAGCATGTCAGGGAGGTGCTGGGCAGACTACAGATGGTAGGGTTGACCATTAAGCTGAGCAAATGTCAGGTGGATATGGCAAAGGTTGCCTACCTGGGACATAGAATGGGGAGTGGTAAGATCAGTCCAGAATCTGGGAAAAGTGGAAGCCATTCAGGCATGGCCTGCACTTGTTACCAAAAAGCAGGAGAGGGCATTCTTAGAGACAGCAGGGTACTACAGAAAGTCCATCCCCAGTTATAGTACCATAGCTACTCCCCTCACAAACCTGACAAGGAAAAACAGGCCAGGTAAGGTAGTGTGGATCACAGCATGTGTGCAGGCATTCCAGAAGCTTAAACAAGCTTTGGGAGGACCCCCCTGTGTTAGCCAGTCCACATTACAGCAAAGAATTAGTTACGCAGGTGGCTGTTTTGAATCATGAGGTGGGGGCTGTACTTAGCAAGAGTTCTTCAGAGGGAGAAGAGCACCCAGTGGTTTATCTCAGTCATAGACTCCAACCCAGGGAGGAATGCTATGCAGCTGTAGAAAAGAAATGTCTAGTCATAGTGTGGGCACTGCAGAAACTTCAGCCTTATCTGTATGGAAGAAAGTTCACTGTAATTACAGATCACAACCCCCTAACGTGGTTACATCGAGCCAGCCAGCAAAATACCAAGTTGCTAAGATGGAGCCTAGGCTTGCAAGCATATGACATGTCAATGCAGCATTACAGTGGGGTTAGCAACACCAATGCAGATGGGCTCTCAAGACAGGGAATGGGGTAAGGTATACTCAGATAGACCTAACCCTCTTAAGCAACATTTCCCAAGGGTCACTTGAAAAACTAGCTTGAGTTCTCCGGGGGGGGGGGGGGTATGTGAAGGCTGCCAGCCTAGCTAGATAGAATTTTGTAGATAATTCTATGTCATTTGTAAACATTAATATAATCTGCAGGCTTGGTTTACAAATGTAAAGAGAACTGTATGTTATGATTAAACTATATGTTGTACTGATCTTCAAAAATGCAACCACAGTGCACTCTGTTGGAGGAAAGCTGATAAGTCAAGCATTGCATGACTGATCTCAAACTCGGAGACAGGATGTCTAGGCCAGGAAATTCTTTCTATTGTCTTGATTTAAGAGATAATTACTAATGTTTTACACGTATAATGTATTCTATTGCTGTGGCTTCCTGGCCAGGTGCAGCTTACTGAGAAATGTAAATTCTGAGTTTCTGTTAGCCTGGGAACCAGAGAAGTGTCAAGAATGATGTAATGTGAAATGACTCAGCAGTACTGTGCTATCAATTTAAGACCTTCTCTGAAAGAGAGAGATTTAAGCATTTTGGGATTCTGTCTGAATCTAAACACATCACCTCACAAGCACTTGCTTGCTCTGTAAAAAGAAGTTATGTCTTACCATAACGTTCTATCTGAGTTGTTGATCTTCTTCCATTTATCACTGATGGGTCAGTTTCGAACCCTCGGAACCAAGTCGGCCAAATACCAAGCTAGTGTGCACCAAACTCTCGAGCCACGCTACTACCCACAATGCCCTTCATCCCATACCTCAGATCGAGTTTGCAGAACACATAGTAGCAACATATATATAAGAAACAGAAACAAAGGCAGAGGCCATCTCTGCACAAACACCCTAACACACCAAAACGACCGAAAGATCCGCCAAGAGCCTTTGGCAGGGGAAGGTGGGAGGGTGTGATGAATGGAAGAAGATCAACAACTCAGATGGAACGTTATGGTAAGATATAACTTCTTTATCTGAAGTTATTAATCTTCTTCCATTCCTCACTGATGGGAACGAGTCCCTAGCTACTACAGAATCTGGGTGGCCCTCATGGAAGAACATTCCGGAGAACCATAGAGCCAAAGGCAGCTCTACCCCTGGAAATCAGATCCAATCTGTAATGCTTGATAAAGGTATGGGGTTTAGCCTAGGTGGCAGCTGCACAAATATCATCCATGGAAGCCCTAGCATGAAAGGCGACAGAAGCGCCACAGCTCTAGTGGAATGAGGTTTAATGTGACCAGGAGCTGATTCCTCCTCCAGAGAATAAACAAAGGAGATGCAATCCCTAAGACATTTAGACAAGGTAACCTTAGACAGTGCCAATCCCTTTCTAGAGCCCGCAAAGGCAACAAAAAGCTGATCTGACCTTCGAAAAGATTTTGTCCTGTCCAAATAAAACTACAACTGTCTGTGGACATCCAAGGAATGGAGACAGTATTCCCATCTGTTGGTATAATTAGGGAAAAACACGGGCAACTCAATGGACTGATTAATAGAAAATTCCGAAACCACCTTGGGTAAGAAAGTGGGATTGGTGCGAAGTGATACTCTGTCCTTATGGAAAATCAAATAAGGACTCTTAATGCATAATGCTTGCAGCTCTGATACACATCTGTCTGAAGTAACTGCCACCAGAAACTATGTCTTCCAGGACAGAAACTTCACATCACAGGTTGCAGCTGGCTCGAAGGGAGATAGAGTCAAAGTTTGAAGCACCCTAGACAGAATTGGAGCTTTTATCCCCGGGCCTCTACTGAAAATGGACATGTGCCCAGCTAGACTAGCCTGGTCAACAAATGTAAAATAAATAAATAAAAAAATAAAATTCATGATGCCACAGGTTGCCTAATGGGAGGTCTAGAATGAAAAATCCCCTTCAAGAAAGTCTTACGCAGATGGGAAGAAATAATAGGGATTCTGTCTGAACCATCATGGAAATTGGAGATGGCAGTTAGATGCACCAGAATCGTGGATGCAGAAGACCCATTAAGGAAAAGCTCGGTCAGGTATTGAAGAACCATAACTACTGGAATAGAAACAGGATCCAGAGACAGCTCTTCTACCCACAAGAAAAAACATTTCCACTTGTCTTTATAAAGTTTTCTGGTAGAAGGTTTGTGGGAGGCCAAAATAATATTCCGTACCGGAGAAGAAAGTGATTCAAGCCTGGGTACTAACGGAAGTGGAGCAACCAAGCTGTCAGTTTGAGGGTGGACAGATTTGGAGACAACCCTTGGGGGTGAGAAATGAGATCCTGACGGAAGTCTAGAATCCAAGGAGGTCGGAGCAGGTGTGGCTGAAGGAAGGGGAACCAAACCTGACGAGGCCAGAATGGAGCAATGAGAATCATTCTGCTTCTCAACCGAGTAGCTTTCCTTAAGACCAAGGGCATTAAGAGGATGGGAGGATAAGCGTACAGGAGATCCGTGGGCTAATCGAGAGTCAGAACATCTCTCGGGGACTCCCCCTGCAGAGGAAAGAAGGCAAAGTAGCTGCTGCACTTCGTATTGGAGGGGGAGGCAAACAGATTGCAGCAAGGCCGGCCCCAGTGGCTGAAAATTTCCTCCGCCACTGTCAGGTTGAGAGACCACTCGTGAGGAAGCAGGATGCATCTGTTCAGCCTGTCCGCAATCATGTTGGAACTCCCCGGGATGTGTGTAGCAATCAGGAAACGGTTGGTAGCTATCACCCACTGCCAAATTCTCATGGCTTCGCTGCAAAGGGGGTAAGATCTGGTCCCTCCCTGCTTGTTGATGTACCAGACCACAGACATGTTGTCAGACTGGATAGCAATCGGTCCGAGAGGAAGAAGAGGGTGGAGAGCTTGTAACACCAGTAATACACCTCTGAGCTCTAGAACATTGATGTGTAGGTCGACTTCTAGAGGAGACCACGTGCCTTGAACAGATTTTCCCTGAAAATGCCCCCCACCCCATCAGGGAAGCGTCCATAGTCACCGTTGTGCTGGGCTGAAGAGGCTGAAAATGGCGACACCAAAGACTTTTGTCCATTCTCATCCACCAGAGGAGATCCTGTTTGCAAAGATCAGTGATGAGGATTAGTGCGTTCAAGGGATGATGACTGTGAATCCATTGAGTTTGAAGAAGCCACTATAACAGGCGCATATGAAGCCTGGCCAATGGAACAATGGGAATGGCTGCCGCCATGGAACCCAGAGCCTGCAAAACTTCCCTTGCAGACACTTTCCTGCGGTCGAGTATCACTTGCACTTGTGTTCTCAGTCTTAAGAGCCTGTGATGAGGAAGGGATATTAGGCCGAGCTGAGTGTTGAACATAGCCCCTATGAACTCCAGTCGTTGTGATGGCTAAAGGTTTGATTTTTCCCAATTAATGGTAATACCCAGCGACTCCACCAGAGACAGTGTGGCGAAGGGCCCTGGTTAATAGACGCTCGGTAGGGGCGGAGAGGAGCCAATCGTTCAGATAAGGAAACACCTGGAATCCGTGAAGTCTCAAGTGAGCTGTCACCACTGCTAGACATTTCGTGAACACTCTGGGGGCCGTCGAGAGACCGAAAGGCAGGGCTTTGAATTGAAAACGATTGGCTCCCAGCCGGAAATGCAAAAGCCTCCTGGAGCGTTGTCCATTCTGATGTGGTAATACGCATCCCGGAGATCTAGAGAGCACATCCACACACCCTCTCGAAGGCATGGAAGGATGGATTGAATAGTGACCATGCGGAACTTGGTCTGTATAAATGACTCATTCAAATGACTGAGATCCAGAATGGGCCTCCAGTCCCCCGTCTTCTTTAACACCAAAAAGAGTCTGGAGTAGAACCCTAATCCACACTGATCTGGGGGAACCTTTTGGATGACTCGCTTTAGAAGAAGCTTCTTGATTTCGGAAGCTGCCTCCTCCCTTTGACTGGGTGGAATTTCGGGAAGGGAGAATTGAGGTCTTGGAAAGGATTTGAGGGGAAAGTGATAGCCTCTGGTGATAATTCTCTGCACCCATAGATCGTCGGTAATGGAGGACCAGGGTGCTTGGTGCAGAGAGAAACGCGCCACGACTGCTTCCAGAAGAAAGCAATCGGGCAACACTTCAAGAGTGCTGATAGGGCCTACCAGAGAAAGAATCTCTGGAGCCCTGATTCTGGTAACCCCCTCTGCCCCTA
>NC_056733.1:1493551019-1493606019 GCF_019279795.1 Protopterus annectens | reverse complement strand
TTCCCACTCCTCATTTCTTGATACACTGGAAAATATTAGGGTACAACACAACACCCTAATAATGGGCGATTTCAACTACCCCACCATTAACTGGGAAAACTACACATGTACCAACTCTTTTGCTCAACGTTTTCTGGAATTCATAAATTCCAATGCCTTGGATCAACCTATCCACACCTCCACCAGGGGCAGCAATATCCTAGACCTGGTCATTACCAACATGGGTGACCAGTGTTCCACACCAGAGGACAATTCCTCGTTGCTCAGATCTGACCACAAGCTAATCAGCCTAGACATCCACAACCCGCCCCCACCCCCCATTAGGGAAACCACCGTAAAAAATTCTCTGAAGCCAACTTCACGCTTCTTAAGACAGAAGTGGCAAACTTCATGACACCCATGCAGACGGATAACAGAGATATGACTGCTGAATCCTACACAAATGCACTTTATAAGCACTTACACAAGTGCATGGATCGTGCTATCCCTAACAAAACCAAGATGCTATCCTCCAAAAAAAAGGAAGCCAATCTGGTGGTCCCCTACCATAAACAAACTCTACAACAGAAGAAAGAAACTGTTGCAAAAAAGAGTAAAATCCCATGATTGGAGAAATTCCCTGGTCAGCTTCAGTAAGAAGCTGAGATCCCTCATAAAATCCTCCAAAGCTAGTTACGAAAACAAAATCACCACTGATTCTAAAGGCAACCACAAGGCATTCTATAGGTATGTCAAGAATCTCAATGGCAACACTCAGATCTGCTCTGAGCTACAGCACAAAGGCATTAAATATACAGAACCAACTGATATTGCCAACATCCTGGCAGATAGGTTCAGTGCTAACTTTATCCCCCTCTCACCCCTTAAAGGACCCATCTCTATACTGGAAGAATGCAAAGTTCCTGTAATCACTGCTGCATAGGTAAAAAACACACTCTCCAAAGCCAAGAACACAGCACCCATGGGACCTGACAACATCCCAGGCTGCGTTCTACACGAACTGCAGAATGAACTGGCACCCCACCTAAGCACCATGTTCAATCATAGCCTCACCTCAGGCTTAGTGCCCACTGAATGGTGCACAGCGACAGTTATCCCACTCCACAAAGGGGGAGCCACCACGGACCCCAGGAACTACCGTCCCATTCGCCTAATGAACCTGGTCTGCAAGGCCATTGAACGTATCATCATGGATCTTATACACAAAGACATTGGTAATCTCCAAACTCTGGACCCCACCCAGTTCGGGTTTGTAAAAGGCAGATCATGTCTCCTAAACCTGATAGACTTCTTGGAAGCAGTCACCAAAGCCGTAGACGAGGGTAAGGTGGTTCACACAGCCTATCTAGATCTCGCCAAGGCTTTTGACACCATCCCCCACTCTGGAATTATAGATAAACTCAATAAACTAGGTATAAATCCACTATGTCACAAGATGGGTTGCCAGCTGGCTCAATGACAGAACCCACACTGTGAAAGTAGCAGACTCCAAATCCGACTTCAGACCAGTGACAAGTGGAGTACCACAGTGTTCAGTCCTGGGTCCACTCCTGTTTGGTATCTACTTTTCTGAAATACAGGCTAACACAGAAGGTCTTTGGCTAATGAAGTTCGCAGATGACTGCAAACTAGGAGCCATAACCGAAACTCCTAATGATGTGGACATCCTACAAAAGGGCCTCATGGAGACAGATGCCTGGTATCAAAGCCATGGCTTCAAGCTCAATGCCAAAAAGTGCATTGTCATCCCCTTTGGTAAAAACTCTGTACCCATGAGCTACCACAAAGGTGGTAGTCTACTTAACACCGAAAGTGTGATAAGAGACCTTGGGACACAGTTGGACAGTAGTCTCTCCTTTGATAATCACATCACCACAGTAGTCAGGAAATCCTTCTACGTGGCATACCTCATCACAAAAGGATTCTCATCCAGGAAAAAAGAGGTCATTGTTCCCCTCTACTCGTCACTCATTAGACCCATTATAGAGTACAAAGCCCCTTTTGGTATGTACCTCACAAGACATCTACAACAACTAGAAAGGCCACAGAAATACCTCACACAGAGGATTACTGGCCTCAAACAGATGTCCTACACAGACCGTCTCAAAAAACTTCAGCTTTACTCTGTTGCATACCGCCTACTCAGAGGCGATCTCTGCCGAACATACAAAGCTATGTCAAACCCAGAGCTGTTGGACATGCTCCACTTAAAGAAATCCCAATCTCTCTGAGCTACATGCTCTAGGGACCTAAACCTTGTCACTACAACAAACAGAACATGCTGGAGGGATAGATTTCTATCCCAGAGACTTTCCATACTCTGGAACAAACTACCTATCTATATCAAAAAAGCTCATCATTAGCACTCTTCAAGAAAAATCTTGATGACTGGATGGGAAATAGGAAATTCACCCAGAGGATCACCTCTATGGCTTTGCTCGACAGGGGCACAGGAAAATAATTTTCTTGGGTGGCGAAAGCCAGGGTATCTTTTTGGCTAAGCTTATATAGGCCCTAGGGCCAACAGCCTAGTACCTACCTATGAACCTATACGTATATATAATATATATATATATATATATATATATATATATATATATATATATAGGGTCTATATTAGATAAACGAAAGTTTATCTTACCGAATGCTGACATTATCGAAAATCCCAGAACCCGAAAATGCAAGTGTGGGGGGCTGTGCCCCCCACACCCCCCGCTAAATATATATTCCAACTCTGAGATCGCACTACAGTGAGGAAAGGGCAAATATTCCCATCTTCACTGTACTGCGATCTCACAATTCCGGTTTCGGGTTCCGGGATTTTCACTCATGTTAGCGTTCGGTAAGATAAACTTTCATTTATCTAATATAGACCATTTATATATATATATATATATATATATATATATATATATATATATATGGTTACCTATTAAAACATCTACTCCTCATTACATCTAAACTCAAAACATCAAGACCATAACATCTAAACCTCAAAACATCTAAAAGTCATAACATCGAATCTCAAAACATTGAAAACTACAAAGCAACTATAAATAACATCCCACGCACTGTTTACTACGTTTCTGCAGGGGGTGCACCCCCCCACACCCCCCGTAAATTAAATATACCAACTCCGAGATTGCACTACAGTGCTTTTGGTGCTGGATCCAACAACTCTGAGAAATTCGAAGACAGTTTTCTGGATTTCTCCATCTTCTTTTCATGTTTTTCTCTTTCTCTCTATCCTAAGCCTTTTCTTTATCCTTGGTAGACTTTGGATTATCTGGTCTTTTGCCTGGAGAAAAAGAAAAAGATTGTAACGATGAAGACTGAGCCACAGATTCCAATTGTGCAGGAATCAACTCTTCTAAAACCAATTCATCCTACGACCCTGCAGTGCCCCTGTTGCAAAGGAGGCACAATCTTCACAGTCTGAATCCAAATGTGCTGCACTCAGGCAGTACCTGCAAACAGAGTGAGGGTCTTGTGGAGGAATTTTCTGGCCGCACACTAAACACATTTTGAAGCCTGGGACCTTATCCACTATCACCGGAGGAAAGAACTTACTTAACAAAATACTGAAGAGGATTATATCTAAACACTAAACAAAGCTTAAGACTACAACAAGTAGATAGAAGATGGCTACCACCTAATGACAAATGCAGGAAGAATGAGAAGTAAGGATTCTACTTACACATATATGTATATATGTATATAAAGGTTCATACATAAGTACTGAGCTAGCTGCCACTGCAGGCCATTTGAAGCCTAGCCATGCTTAAAATAATATATCCCATTTGGTTGCAGACTAGCCTCACTGAAAATACCTGGGATCATGCCATAAATAAGTTGAGGGGACCCATGCATAGGGTAAACCATTTAGGAGCTGACTCTGTCCAGTGATAGTACATCTGGGCAGATCTGGGGTAAATTTTCTGTTTCCTACCCACAGATCTAAGTTGCGCTTGAATATGGATAGGGATGAACTTTGCATTATGTGGACAGTGAGTCTGTTTCACAGCAGTGGTATCCTCTGCAAGATAAACCCGTTCCTCCAAACCAGTCTGTTGATGATGCAGAAGACGTTTGGATCCCTATACTGAGTATTTTTGATGCCAACTGACTTGCTGATCTACGATAAATCCATAAGTAATAGGTTGGGGGATGCCTTGTATGCCAGAAAGAGGTCACCCTCTTAGCAGTCTGTAGGATACTGAGAAGAGTGATGGGCTTTGAAATGGTCCATGTAGGCCATGTTTTTTAGGATTTGTATCCTTTTAGTAAGATACCTCTGTTGGCGTTCCAGCCAAAGGAGGCTGAGTAAAGTGGACAATGACATCCCTAAATCTAGACACAATCCCTTTGTTTATAAGTTGTGCAATACAGAAGGACTTTCCTACAATAGGCACAGTTTGGTCAAAAGTTAGGACACTGTCCACATAAGTTCCCAAATCCTGAACAACTGGGTCAATGTGGTAGTTCCTTAGGGCAGATGACTTCCCAAAGGATAAAATAATGCATTTTTTGCCATTTAGTTTCAGTCCATGATTCTGGCATCAGTTGTTTATTTGACATTGTCCTTCCTGCAGGATGTCTAGGTCATTTGGGGATTCAATGACTGCTCCTAGACTGCAATCATCTACAAACTTATTCAGCTAGAGCCCTTTGGTATTGGCTTTTACCTCAGAATAGTAGATGCCAAATAGGAGAGGTCCCAGCACAGAATCCTGGGAAACTTCACTGGTAACTGTTCAATTTGTGGAGATAATTTACCTTACTTTGATTATCTGCATCCTATCTGTGAGCCAGTTTGCAATCCAGTGGGTGACACAGGATTTATTCCTAGTTCATTAGTTTTTCTACTATGCCCGAGTGGGGAATTACATAAAATGCTTTGGTCAGGTCACGGTATGCAGTGTATACCATTTTGCCTTTATCCATTGTTTTGGTGACCTTTTCAAAAAATCCACCAGTGACTAGGCTGAGTAAGCATGACCTGTCCTTGATGAATCCAAACATAGACAGGTCCAGTGTTTGGAGGTTCTTTATGTCCTGACTGATTAATTCCATGATACATCTTTCCATGGCTTTGCATATTAGGCTGGTCAGACTTATGGGGTCTGTAATTGCCTGGGTCTGTGGAAGGTCTTCCCTTATGCAGAGAAATGACTGTTGCTGTTCTTCATTCACTTGATACAAAACCTGAATAGAGGCTAAGACTGAACAATGTTGTTAGGTGCATGGCTATATAGATCTAAATAACTTTTTTTTTTATCAGGGAGAAAATAGGTAAGAAAAAGAGAAATAGGAAGCAATATGCTAAAATATACCACCGATAAAGGTAATAACAAACACCATCAGAATCCTCATACACCACATCCATCTGATCAGGCTGCAAATGAGACCTGAGGTATTTTGGGGGATCATAGGGAATTATAAGTAGAGAAGGAGCCAAAGCCCTGGATTCACAGCTTCTAAAAGGTGCCAAGGTTGGATCCGATAACCCAAAGTTTGAACCGGACAAAAACAGAAAACATCAGATCACTACTTACACCTAGCACAGTTATAGCAGCACATTTAATTGACTGATGACTAGTGTTCCTTCCTTCTCTCCCATGAAGAGCTAAAAACTTTACTGTTGCATAGCTACTGTAAGGTTATTCTTCAACTTTACTGGACTTCAGTAGCAAGGAATGATCTAGCATTGGCGGGCAATGCTTTCATGTGTACAAGCTAAGCAATGAACAAATTAACCCAAGGCAAGTTTCTGTTAAACAAGGACAGAATGCCTACCCTCCTGCAAGGCTGATCTGTAGGCTTTGGAGGAAAGAGTATTCAAATTAAATTGCAACAAGAGTCAATCTTCCTTCAACAAAATATATGTCACTAATTTTCATTGATATAACCAAGTTTGTAATGAACAATAAACTCTAACTGCAAAAGGAACCTCTTGCTTCCCTACACCTGTTACACAGAATAGCTTAATCTCAGATATGTTCTGCTTACTACAGTCATTCAAGCAGGAATGACCATGAATTTGCAAATGACTAGCATAACAACTTGGGTTTACATTCACGTTCACAGTGTAATATGTTCTGGCTCCATACTGAAATCTCGGCCCTTGCTTTGCCTAGTAAAACAGAC
Organism: Protopterus annectens; assembly: GCF_019279795.1. Classification (NCBI taxonomy): domain Eukaryota; kingdom Metazoa; phylum Chordata; order Ceratodontiformes; family Protopteridae; genus Protopterus; species Protopterus annectens. The sequence continues at coordinate 1,493,599,872 of NC_056733.1, read as the reverse complement.
TGAAAATACAGGAGAAGAAAGAATAGTGAATATCACTTCTCTCCTTTGAACTTATCTTTTGCAGGGGGTAAGCTCTCTGCACCACTTGATGTGGGGGGGGGGGCAAGCTTCTCACACCTTCAAACTTATATATATATATATATATATATATATATACATATATATATGTATATATATATTTAAATATATATATATATATATATATATATATATATATATAGAGTACCCCTTCACATGACCGAATTTCTGTAAACTCGAAATTCATAAGCCCGCGGCCAGAATCTCGAATTTACAGAAACTCGAAAATGGGAAGGGGAGCTAAAAAAAAAAAAGACACCTTTCTAATGTTTTTGCAGGGGGGCTTTGCCACCCCACCCCCCTACTTAAATATTCCTACTCTGAGATCACACTACAGAGGAGGACAAGGAAATATTCGTATATGCGTGAAGACTTCCCTGTCCTCCGCTATAGTGCAGTCATGGAGCATTTAGATTTAGCTGCAAGGATGCAGGGGATCTTGCCCTTGCAAAAGGTAAGTGCACTCTTTTTTCAAGCCTAAACTTCCCATTCACAATTTGTGAATGGAGGTTCGAGATTCTGGGATCGAGCTTATGGGTTTCAAACTTCCATTCATTCGATCTTGAGAAGGGGAACTATATATATATATATATATATATATATATATATATATATATATACATATATATATATATATATATATATGGTTCCCCTTCAGAAGGTCGAATGGCTGAAATCTCGAAATGCATATGGCGAAGCCATATGAAGCTCGACCTTCTAAAAAAACAACGGAACACATAACAATGTTTCTGCAGGGAAGCAAGCCCTCTCTGCACCCCCCACCCCCCCGCTACTTACTTATACCCACTCCGAGATTGCACTACAGCGAAGAAAGGCAAATCTCCAGTTCTGCGCTATATGCTGATCCCCATTCAGAAAGTCGAGCTTCTGAAATTTCGAGCATATGGTCTCGACCATATGTATTTCGAGATTTCAGCCATTCAACCTTCTGAAGGGGAACCATATATATATATATATATATATATATGTGTGTGTGTGTGTATGTGTGTGTGTGTGTCTGTGTGTGTGCATGTGCGTGTGTGTGTGTGTGTGTGTGTGTGTGTGTGTGTGTGTGTGTGTGTGTGTGTGTGTGTGTGTGTATATACTAACTCCGAGTCTTCCATACCACATATAAAATAAATATTCTGAGAAATGATAATCTCATGCTTACTATCAAGACTTTCGGCCATTTTGTTTCCATATCTAAGGACAAGGCAATGTAGGTCCCAAGATCATAAATGATTATCAATATGGACAGCTGTCAAGTAATTGTTATCTGGTTGTTTGATGAATCACTTTTTGTGATTGAAAGTACTTTGCTACTGCATATGCAGGTAGACTGGCTGCAGCTACATGATATTGCATGATATAGCTGAGATTAATCTTGCCTGCTTGCTTTATTTTATACACTGTATTACAGTTCACATCAGCTTTTGAATGATCCCTGATGAAATGCTAGAACTGACTTCAAAGTAGGCTAGGTCCTTAATGAAAACACATCAGAGATGCAAGGAGACAGCTGTCCTCAGCATTAAGGTACAGGACTGACTTGAGGTCCTTCTTATTTGTGAAAAATGAAAAATAATAAAAAACTTCAACGTTACAATATTTAGCAACAGTAATAAACAGTCCAAAACTTCAGATGTTAATTCCTCTTCTATGGGGTACTGAAGAAACAAACTCAAACAGGCTTAGTCATCAGAATAACTCAGCTTTAATTTATGATGAGTGCTTTTGTCCAACAACTAGACTTCATCAGATCAACTCTTTAGTAACAGCTTTAACCCATGGAAAAGTAACATATACTTAAAAAGCACAAAACATCATAAATCATGACTGACAACCTCATACACAGTAATGAGCCTAACCTAAAACTAAAAACTAGCCTGATGTAACAAGTCATTTTTATAATCAAAACTAAAATAAGAAATAGAAGCAGTACTAATAAAACAAAATCCAAATAAATTGCAGTACAGAACTATAAATAAATTCCAAGTCTGTCTCCAGACAGGAACAAGGTGTCACAAAACTCCCTATTTAACAACAAGGTGACAACAAGATCCTTTCAAAAGGAGTGATAAACTATAAAAACTAAAAGGAAACAAAAAAGTCAGAGAGCTGAAGTGAAGAAGTGTGTGTGTGTGTGCGTGTGTGTGTGTGTGTGTGTGTGTGTGTGTGTGTGTGTGTGCACGCGCGCGCGCGCGCATGAGTGACAACAAACACATGAATCAAGAAAACAGTACCAACTATAGTAACCCTGGAAAAGATGCAATATGAAGAAACATTACAGATAAAAACAAAATAAAAATAAAAACTGTAATCGTAAGTGCATTAAAAAAAACAAAAAAGAAAAGCGATTTTACTCATAGGGCTTCATCAGATCACTATTAAAACTGAGCAGCCATAAAATTAATCATACACTAAAAGTAGGGAAGATCACTATTTAAACTGAGCAGCCATAAAATTAATCATACATTAAAAGTAGGGAAGATCACTATTTAAACTGAGCAGCCATAAAATTAATCATACATTAAAAGTAGGGGAATATACTTACCATAACGTTCCATGTGACTTGTTCTTCTCGCCTTCATTCTTACTGATGGGGATTGGCTCCGAGTCGGCCAAATTGCAAAGCTCGAGGTCTCTAACTGCTTGAGGCCGAAACCCTATCCCACAATGCACCGCTACCTTCCCCAGATCTTGTTTGCTGCCAACTAGTGTTAAACCTACCTCAGATTTCATGGAAATCATAGAGACAACTAGTAACAGGAAACTCCCCAGAAGAACCAAAACCAATGTACAGCCTCTCGAACTTCCAGACATTGGATGGGGGTAGGAGGGGGGTGGTCGTAAGAATGAATGCGAGACAAACAACTCACATGGAATGCTATGGTGAGTACATAACTTCTTTATGTGAAGTTGTTCAATCTCGCCTTCATTCTTACTGATGGGTAGCGTCCCCAGCACCACAAACTTGGGTGGTTCACGGGAGTACCTGACTAAGGACAGCAGACCCAAATGAAGCCCTGTCTGTAGAGGCCTTGTCTACCTTGTAGTGAGATATGAAGGTATGTGGCTTTGACCATGTGGCAGCTGCACAAATAGAATCAATGGGTAGTTTGGCCAAGAAGGCTATGGAAGTAGAAACAGCTCTGGTTGAATTAGCCTTGACTTTGTTATCTAAAGAAATGTCTGCCGCATGGTATACAAAGGATATTTTATTTATTTTATTTATTTTATTTTAATTTAATTTTATTTTACATTTGTTAACCGGGATAGTCCGACTGGACGTGTGTCCATGTACAGTGGAGGCCCAGGGAGAAAAGCTCCAAATTTTTATACAGAAGAGATGAACGTACATTGTAGGTAATGCTCTACATTATTTAAGATTAATAATAAACATATTTATGTACACCTTATTTTGCAGTACAGCTCAACAATCACTTACATTTAAAATACATATTGTTTTTGTATCAGCTTACATTTATGATAAACAGGTTTCTGTGTGTATAACAGAAAAACAAGCAGATACTGGTAAAAGATGACTTTACTAGTAAGAAGACAAGAGTTGAGTTAACCCGAAAAAGGGAATTACATTTTACAGTGGGAGTAGCTGAGTATGTAGCAGAACAATAGGAGACTGCATTAATCGCTGCTGCAGTGGGAGTTACTGAGTTTATAGTAGAACATCAGGGGACTGCATCTACAATTCTTTTATGCAGTACCAGGACAGTGTCTTATGTGATGCATGGGCATAACCAGGAGTTTAATAGGTGTGTTTTGAGAGAATTTTTGAACTGTATAGTTCAGGGAGCTGAGGTCAGAGAGGTGGGGAGGATGTTCCAGTTTCTGGCAATGCTGTGGGAGAAAAGAGCTTTTTCTGCAGTTACTGGCTTTAGAGATACAGAGGAGAGATTTTTCTGAAGAGCGGAGGGGGCAATTTGTTGTATACTGGGTTAGGAGTTTGTTTAGGGATGGGGTTTTGTTAATATGTCTTACTATATTGTAGGCTAGTATCAGTTGTTGATAGTTAATTAGTTGGGGGAGTTCTAACCATTTGAGTTCTTTTAGAGTCTGAAAATGATGGGTTTTGTAGGTACAGTTGTTAGCAAATTTTGCAATTTTATTATAGCAGGATTCTAGTTGTACAAGATCCTGTTTTCTAGGGTTGGTAAGGATAGGTGCAGCATACATGAGTGTAGAAAGTAGGTGGATTTTGGGCGAGTGTGATGCGTGCTTAATCAGATAGGGATTTTTTGTGTCTATATAAGGTACCCATTTTTTATGGACTTTTTTGATTGTTAGTGATATATGGGTGTCAAATAGCAGTTTATTGTCAACAGTTACTCCTAGCAGTTTGGTGTTGTCAGTAGGTGAGATGTTAGTGCCATTATTGGATGTGATTGTAAAGGGGGATTGGGTGGTTTTAGACTTATTATGAGCAAATATGAGTAACTTGGTCTTGTTTGGACTGAGTATAAGTTGGATCTGGGTGATCCAACTTTCTACTGAGGTAAAGGATTCCTGGGTACGTTTTTGCAGAGTAGTGAGAGATGGCGCTGTGCAGATGAGAGTTGAGTCATCTGCATATTGTATTAGAGTGGCATGTTGGAAGGAGCTGTAGAGGTTGTTGGTGAGTATAGTGAAAAGTAGTGGACCCAGTATTGAACCTTGTGGGACTCCTACAGTGGTTGGGAGGAAGGGAGAGAGTTTGTTTTGCCATTGTACAGACTGTTGTCTGTCTGCTAGGTGGCTTTTAAACCAAGCTATGGTAGATGGAGCAAAGGATAGGGAGGTCAGAGTCTAGAAGTAAAGGGTGTGATACCATGTCAAATGCCTTAGATATGTCTAAGAATATTGCTGAGATGAAGTTGTTATTTCTGTATTGGTTAATTGTGTTTGTGAAAGAGAGGACAGCAGTAGTGGTGCTGTGTTGTTGGAGGAAACCGTGTTGTGTGGGAGACAGGAGATTGTTAGTATTCAAGAACTGCATCACTTGAGAGTGAATGCATCTTTCCAAAATTTTTGATAAGGGGGGTAGGACAGCTTTGGGACGGTAGTTGGAAAAATCATAGAAGTTTCCACCTTTATGAAGGGGAGAATGTATGATACTTTCCATAATTGTGGGATGTAGGATTTTTGAATGGATCAATTTATAAGGATGGAAACAGGGTAAGATAGTGAATCAGCTGCTATTTTTAAGAAGTTGGCTGGTAGGTTGTCTGCAGCAAGAGTGGTAGGTTTAAGTTTTAATAGCAGTTTTTGATTGTAGCAGTAGGGACAGGTGAGAGGGTGAGAGCTGGGGTATTATTGGCGGGTTGGTTTGGGGTTTGGGGCGGGTTGTTATTGGAGAGTTGTGTAGAGAGGGGATAAGATGTTTTTTGTGAAGTGGTGGTTAAATTGGGAAGCAATATCTGCAGTGTTGTTAGTGGCTGGAGTTGGTGTGAATGTTTTGTCTGGTTTAAGTAGTGAGTTGATGGCATGCCAGAAATTTTGGGAGGTTTTATTGTGTTTATTTTGAACATGAAGGAAGTAGTTTTGTTTATCCAGTAAAGTTTGTTTTTTTGCTTGGTTTCTTATTTTTTGGTAGTTTTGTTTGTATGAGTTAGTCTTTTCTCTTTTCCATGTTTTCCATGCTTTATCCCTGGCTTTTAGAAGGGCTGTTGTGTCCCTGCTTAGCCACGGTGCATAGTTTGTTTTTACTTTGATTCTTCTAATGGGTGCTATTGAGTTGAGAACATTGATGAAAGTGTTATTAAAGTATTCAACTGCTTGGTCTAAGTTTAACATTAGTAGTGGGTCCCATTTACAATGTTTTAGGATATGGTTGAGATTCTCACTGTTCAGATTACTTTCATCTCTAACTTGTCTAAAGATTATAGGGTTTGAGGGATTTGTGTGCCTTCGCAGTAGGAATGTGGGAAGGTGGTCACTTAGGCTGTCTGGAAGACATCCAAAGACATATTTTTCTTTACAGCAGTTAACTAGTGTCCAGTCTAGGATTGATTGTTTATTCTATTTTTTATCTATTCTAGTTGGTTCTTGGATGAGCTGCGCAAAGCCATAGAGGTTTATATGGTTTGTAGGGATATTGGAGTTGCAGGCTAACCAGTCTGTATTTAGATCACCTAACAGAATTGATTCCTGTGGAAGCTTATCGGAGGTCCATTGTAAGATTTCTTCTATGGTGGAGCAGTTACTGCCTGGTGGGATATAGCAACAGATTATGTTAAATTTTTTGGTATCATTAATGCAAAGAATTGAGATTAAAGTTTCAGGATTTTGAAATGAAGGAATTGCGTTATTGAGGGGTTTTATGTTGAGAGTGTTTTTAAATAATATGGCTATACCTCCTCCCTTTCTACTTGTTCTATCGTGCCTTAGTATCTTGTAGCCTGGTGGGAGAATTTCTTCATTTTGTATATTAGGTTTTAACCAGGTTTCTGTAACTGTGATTATATCTGGGGAGTAATGCTTTATAAATGCATGCAGTTCAGGGAGTTTGTTTGTTATGCTTCTTATACTGATGTTAATGATAAGTAGGTCTGATTTATGTCTAGGTGGGAGTAAGGTATTGTTGGGTCCTGGGTTTGGGTGTATGTCTCCTGATGTGAGCAGTTGTTTTGCAAGTAATAATGTGTGTTTTATTTTATATGTTATTTTTATGTAGTATACACCTGATCGTTTAGTGGTATTTGTTGTTGTTAATTGGAATTTATGTATGTGTAGCATTTGGCTGTCTTTGAAAAGTGTAGCACTAATGGGGAAAGATGTGTGTGAGTGTGGTATGGTGTATATGTTTGTGTTGTGGTAACTGCTGTTTAGTGTAGGTGAGGTATGGTGGCATGTGTGAGGTTTGTTAGTATAGTGAGGGTGAACAGAAGACAAGTTAAGAAGAATTTCATTTTGTTTCCGTTAAGGATAGTAGTTTGGTGAGGTGAATGAGGGAAAGAATGATTTGAAATATGTGGTGGTTAAAAGTAGGAGGTAACGTTTAGATTGCTAGGGGTGTGGGAGTTTGAGTGATAGTGTGGGCTGTAGTGGGATATGTTTGTTTGGCTGTGAGTGTGGTTTAGTATGGTTAAATGTAGATGCAGTGGGGGCGAGTGGAAATTGGAGGCAGCAGAAAGCCATTGATATAAGGTAGATTTAGATATCGGTGCACCTTTTTTGGAATCTGAGAAGGAGACAAACAACTGATCAGCTCTTCTATGGCCTTTTGTCCTGTCCAAATAGAAACAAAGTTGTGAAGCATATATTCCAACTGATTAGAGTGATTGGGAAAGAAAACAGGTAATTCAATTGCCTGATTAAGGGTGAATTCGAACAAATTTTGGGTAAGAACGACGGGTTCGTCCTGTGGGAAACCCTATCTTTGTGGAATATCAAGTATGGGTGCTTAACTGAATGGGCTTGCAACTCCGAAATTCTGCGTGCTGATGTAATGGCCACCAAGAAAATGGCCTTCCAAGAAAGATATTTCAGCTCACAAGAAGAAGCAGGTTCAAAGGGCGGGAGAATAATCTTGGATAGGACTAGATTCAAATTCCATGGAGCAGTAGGAGATGTAATCGGTGGTTTTAGGAGCATCGTACCCTTCAAAAAGGCCTTCGCCAACTTGTTGGACCATTTCCAGATTCACCTATATGGAAATTAGATATAGCAGCCAGTTGGACCCGAATGGTTGCTGCTGCAGCTCCTTCGTTGAACAGTTTGGTCAGAAACTCTAAGATATCTGATATGGAGGCTAGAAAAGGATCAATGTTATTCTGCTGAGCCCAGATGGAAAACCTTTTCCACTTACTGAGATATAGTTTCCTGGGTGAAGACTTACGTGAGGGCAAAAGAATATGCTGAGCTTCTTCTGATAAATTTTGGAACCTGGCTATTCTGGGAATTGGAGCAGCCAAGCTGTCAGTTTGAGAGACTGAAGTGAAGAGTGAAAAGCTCCTGACGAGTGGGTCAGAAGATCCGGCACTGGGTCCAGGATCCAAGGTTCTTCTACTAGGTGAGGCCTCAGAAAAAGGAACCAGATATGACGAGGCCAATATGGGGCTATTAAGATAAGTGTCCTGCCCAGAAAACTGGCTTTCTGCTAAATTTTGGAAATGAGGGGGAAGGGAGGGAAGGCATAAAGGAGTCTCGGTGGCCAATCGTGTATGAGCGTGTCCCTCGGGGACTGTTCCTGTTGAGGGATCAGGGCAAAGTAGTTGCTGCATTTGGTGTTCATGGGAGTCACAAAGAGGTCACAGCAAGGCTGGCCCCATCTGCAGAAAATAATTTCCGCTACTTCGTTCTTGAGGAACCACTCGTGAGGCAACAGAATTGCCCTACTGAGTTTGTCCGCTATCACGTTGGATTTCCCTGGGATGTGCGTTGCTAAAAGAAAGTGCTGGGTGGACTCTGCCCATTTCCACACTCTTAGAGCCTCTTGACATAGAGGATAAGATCTGGTTCCACCCTGTCTGTTTATATACTAGACTACTAACATGTTGTCTGACTGGAATGCAATCGTGCCCAGAGGAAGAGAGTCTTGAAAGGACTGCAGTGCTAAGAGAACCGCTCTCATCTCTAGGACGCTGATGTGCAACTGAGCCGCGTGAACCTACCATGTACCTTGGGCTGTCCGTCCCTGATGCCCCCCCCACCCGATCAGGGAGGCGTCCATGGTCATCGTTGCAACTGGAACCGGAAGGACAAAGGGATGTCCCATGGTCACCGACTCGGACGTTAGCCACCACCAAAGATCGTCCTTGCAAGAGTTGGTTATCAGAACTGGGTCATTCATCAGCAAATCCTGAAACGTCCACTGTGTGAATAGCAGCCACTGAAGAATGCGCATGTGACATCTCACCAAGGGTATTGCAATGATAGCTGCTGCCATGGTGCCCAGCAACTTGAGAATCTGAAATGCTGGTGCTTTGTGTTTTGAAATGAGATCCACAATCTGTTGTCGTAGTGTAAGCACTCTTTCTGAAGGAAGCTCTAAAGACATGTTGACTGTGTCTAAGTCTGTTCCTATAAACACTGTATGCTGCGACGGCAATAAAGCAGACTTTTCTGAATTTATCGTAATGTCCAGTTGGAAGCATAGATCTAAGGCAGTGTCACTTGCCCAAATAAGCTGATGCCTGGTGGGTGTGGTGAGGAGCCAGTCATCCAAATACGGAAACACACAGATTCCTTGATGTCTCAAGTGAGCCATGACCACTGCCATACATTTGGTGAACAGTCTGGGGGCTGTAGTGAGACTGAAGGGCAGGGCCCGAAACTGGAAGTGACTGGCTCCCAGCCTGAAGTGCAGATGAACCCTGGATGACCTGGCCATTTTGATATGGTAGTACGCATCCTGAAGATCTATTGAGCACATCCAACTGTCCTTCCCTAGGAAAGGGAGTATAGACTGAAGCGAGACCATCTGGAACTTTGTCTTTTCTACATATTTGGTGAGTCTGCTGAGGTTCAAAACTGGTCTCCAGTCCCCTGTTTTCTTTGGCACCAAAAAGAATCTTGAGTAAGTTCTGGATCCTTGCTGGTCTGCAAGGACTGGTTGGATGACTCTTTTTTTCTAATAGTTTTTGAACCTCTACTGTTGCAACATCCCGTATACTGGGTGGAACACCCAGGATTCCTTTTGTTGGTTTGGGTATGAAAGGGGATGCCCATCAGTAAGAATGAAGGTGAGATTGAACAACTTCACATATATAAGTTATGTAGTTACCATAACGTTCCATGTGAGATGTTCTTCTCACCTTTCTGTCTTGCTCACATCTGGTGAGGGTCTCTTAAACTTTTGGTCCAAACAAAGAAGAACCATCAAAAGGGGCATTCACAAATGATGACTTGAAAGGTTCCGCAAAGGAAAGTAAGTGCATCCAGGAATGCCTCCACAGAGCAAGTCTTGTACCCACTGCCCTACTCGTCCCATCAGCTGCGTAAGATATAAGGTGCATGGAAGAGTTAACGATAGAATTGAGGGTAGCAAGCTGAGAAGCCACTTTGTCCGCCACTGAATCGACTACTGCACCCTGGGGAGTATCTCCTAGCTCTTTCAGGAGATCTCTCTGAAGCCTTGTGAAATGGGTTAAATAGTTCAAGGACCAAATAGCAAAGGTCGTAGAACTGAACATGTGCTTGCCGTATCTGTCCATGATCCTAGATTCCCTATTAGGAGGATGGATAGACACAAAGGTCTCCGACATCTCTTTCTTTGTGGCTGCCGCAACCACCATGGCATCAACAGGTATAGGTTTGTATAAGAAGGATTTGTTATGAGGAGCTGAAATGTATTTGTTGGGCCTCCTAGGAACAGGCTCCATAGAATCTGGTGACTCCCATGCCTTTCGAGACAAAAGATCCATCAACTCATCGAAGGGCGGAGAAACCCAAGAGGTGGAGGGTCGAGACCTAAAAGCCTTCAGGGGCACCGATTTGTCCTCGGTAGGGTTAAGGGGCTGCCAGTCAACCCTCTGCTTAAGGATCTCTACGATATCCACAAAGGAGATATCCTCAGAGGGGGACTTTGGGGACCCTTCCGATTCCTCCAAATCAGTGTCAGATGTGATGGATTCCTGAGGGGAATCTAAATGTCTCCTCTTACATAACCTGTTCCAAGGGACCCCCTCAGTGGGAACTTCTGGTGAGGTCTCGGAAGAGCAGGGTTCCCCCAATGGGGCTTCCTGAGGCTCCGGGTCCTTACGCTTATGGTGGGTCTGCAGTGACGGAGAAGATTCCGGCACCTTCTGGGAGGAGGTGGCCATTTCAGAGGTTGTGGCTGTCAGGAGGGACAAAACCCTCCTCATGGCATCAAAGGCACCATGGCTCCGATGCGAGGAAGCACCTGGGTCCGAAGACACCGATGGCTCCTCCCGCACCAAAACCGCAGGCTCAGAGCTAGAGGTGGGAGCTGTGCTCATCTGTGCCGAGGCCCCAAGGGGAAGAGTCGGAACCGACACATCGGTTCAACTCCCATCCCTGGAGCCAACGGGAGAGAGTCGGCTCCCAGATTCCGCCGCCGGAGCAGAGGACATCAGGGTTGTCCGTGCCGACAGGTCCGAAGTGAGTGTCGGAACTGACGGTTCCACAAATGACTGAACAGCCTCCTCCGCTTCGATGTCTCGATTCGAGTCGGAGGAGGAGCAGAAATTACAGAAGATGACTTTGTCAGTTCCGAAGCTGCCTGAGTCGAAGCCAACAGAATTTTAGCTAGTGCTGGATTCTGTAACAGTCTCTGTGATCCACATCCGAATCTGAAAGTCTGGAAGCCTAAGAGAAAGCTACAGAAGGAGCTGGTGAGCCCAGAATCGGAGATCTCAAGGTAGGAGATATTGGTTCCAAGACTGATTACCGGCTTCTACCAACTACCTGTATAGTTGGTTCCGATGACAGTGGAGCTGATACAGGAACCTTCTTGGAAGCCTTTAGAACAAGAGCCCTTCAGTTCCGAACTCGCAGAAGAAGAAGCCGAAGATGAAGGTTTTGGTTTTCCCAGAGCAGTATCCAAGTCTGACTGGAATGCAGACTTAATCAAACCATGTTCAACCAACTTCCTTTTCCTTTCTGCCAAAACCCTAGCACTGAATCCATGGCAAATGGAACAAACATCTTGGAGATGAACCTCTCCCAAACAGTAGACACAGATGGTTGTGGCCATCTGTAATAGACATTTTTTTTTTCAAAACAGGTTTATTGTTTTAACATACAAGAGAAATATCATAACAATTTTATACAAGTAATTAAAAATAGATATGATTATAACATTCAACAAAACAACTAAAGTATTTACAAAGACATCCACTACAATCAGATCAATTAATTAAACTAAAATACCATGCTATTGAAATTAGGATTTTTTTAACAAATTTTGTAAATTATCCCATACAATATAATAAGATGTTTTTCTAGTTGTTCTTGACCTAATTGTGTTTATTTCCATATGGCACACTATATTCATAACATTTTTAAATTCATTGAACGAAGGAGGTGTATCTGAAATCCAATTTCTGGTTATTATTTTCCTAGCCACTGCTAGAATAGACCATAACAAGGGAAGCTTAACCTTTTTAACACTTTGAGGTACAGGTGTGTTGAATAATATAAGAGATTTAGAAATAATGAAATTATCTGTAAAAGAGCCTGCAAAATTCATTAATTGACTTCCAGTATTCTTTCAATTTTATACAGTCATAAAACATATGAGCCCAGTCAGCATTAATTTCTACATTACATCTCTTACATAGATTATCTTTATTATTTATTTTATTCATCATCAAAGGTGTATAAAAAGATCTATGTAAAAATTTCCATGTATAATGTCTCCAGACAATGGAAGACGTAGTTCTATAGGCAGATTCCAATATATATTGTTTATCTTGTTGATTTGGTGGGTCCCCATTAATAGAAGTGAAATAATTCCAGTATGTATCTACACTGTAAAAAGTTTCTTGTCTGATAATTTTATGTATGTATGAAAGTTTACCTTTATCAGAAACTTTATGTTGTAAATTTAATATCAAGTAATCAATCAGTGTTGGAATAGATTCTTTAACTGTTATAGACATTAGATCTATTTTATTAATGAGATGTTGTCTAAAGGTCTGAACCTCTTGTAATAGACATTTTTTGATTACATTTAGGGCACTTTTTAAACCCTGACTTGGCCTTTTCAGACATTGTAGATAAGACAGTCACAATCCCAACAGCAATCTAACAGAAACACCAACAATAACTATTGAAGGTAAGCAGCAAAAAAACAAAATAAGCCTAACCGGGTACAAATATAAATAAGAAAAGCCTAACTCGGCTGTAGCTGCAAGAAAACAGAAATAAGCCTAACCGGCTACAGAGAAACAAATGAAAAGAGCCTAACTCAGTTTATGGGATAGGGCAAATTAAGCCTAACCGGCTAAGAACCTAAGGAAACTAACAGGGCCAAATGCCCAAAACGAGAACACAAGTTCTTCTTATTATTAAACTATTAGAGAAAGAAACCCAAAAAGGATAGCCTATCCTTGCTAACTCTTTGAAATCTAACCAACAGGAAATTTTAGTAACTGTCCAAGAAAGAAGAAGAAACTTATCTCTCAAAAACAGCCCGAGCTGTAGAAAACACACAATCTGTTGTAGCGGCAAACTAGATCTAGGGAAGGTAGAGGTGCATTGTGGGATAGGGTTTCGGCCTCGAGCTGTTAGAGACCTCGAGCTTCACAATTTGGCTGATTCGGAGCTGAGGATCAGCTCCGAACCCATCAGTAAGAATGAAGGCGAGACTGAACAACTTCACATCAATCAATAAAATGTGTGGAAAAAGCAAATGGCTATGCATACATATATTTTGCAGCAGAACAGAAAACAAGCAGAAACCATCAAAAATACAGCCATAAAAAATGTCCAAGAAAAGTGAAGAAAGGAGCAAACATGCAATAGCAAAACCATTAATAAAATAATGTGTGTTCCAGTTTCCTAAGCTGAAGAATGCTGAGCAATCAGAATTAAGTCCAGGCGGGTGGTAGGCATTAAGAAAAATGTATCATTCCGGCTCCTTCTTTACAAGAATAGCATTATAGTTCCCCTCGATTGGACCCATCATGATCATATCCAAGATATGAAAAGTGAAAAAAAAAAGAATGACCTAGAGATTCAATGCAGTGCTTTGCAAGAGGATGCTTGCCTAGTCTATTTCTAATTTCGGACATGTATTGGCTATCCTCCTTTTAAACTCAGAAATATCTATCTACCCATCTTGGAACTTGGAGCACTAAGTAAGAATGTTCCAGTGATGGTTGTCATGGATTTATTTGTTCTCTTGTACACTTACGAATTTTACAAGTAATGTGTGGTTACTGCCTATGCTTTGTCATATGTCACAGGTACTGTTTTCCCATGATTCACTACTGCTGAGTTGGTCCTGCCAGACAGTATAACTCAAATGTGATCAGCACTACATGTAGTCCTGCAGTACAATAGCTGAGGTGGTCATGCTGTATATCTGGTACCGTGGCCACAGCTCTTCAGGGAATATTCTGACAGATGTCCATAATTCAGAGAAGTACAATCAGTTAAGGGACTACCTTTGACAGCACTGCTAATGACCTACTTCTACCACTTCTAAACCTGCCCATCTCAGGTTTAGCATTACTTTTACAGCTGTCCATATTATATCCCTTCCTGTACATGTGCTCTGCTTATACCTCTGCATTAAAACAACTGTGATGTGTAGTCATCCTAACTAAACTACTATTCCTCTCTCTCCTCACTAATTTACTTTGACATTTCTGGAAAGCTGTTAAGTTCCCATCTGTTCTATGAAAATAAAGCCAGATAGCTGATCCTACTGATCTGATATTTACATTCCCTCAGGGAGCTGCAAAAGTACAGGGACACCAGTCACACAATACTGTACACCTCAAACAATCACCAACTCTACATTAAGAGGCAATGCCCACAAAATGTTCTTAGCGCCTCATTGTTGCACTCATACTCTTTGCAGCCAGTCATCAAAACTGAGCTGCTCCCCATACCCGCAGTATGTATTTTTAAATACACAGGGACTAAAGACCAGCAGTCTCAACTCTGAAAGAATGTACAACAAGGCTGGCACTCTATAAGATGTGTTAAAAACATTTCCTCGACATAATGATTATTACTAAATTACGGCTAAAACTAGCTGATGGCACTCCACACTTCTTAGAAAATACACAAAAGTATACCAATGTGAAATGCTTAGCCTAAGTGGCTACTGGACACATCCTCCTTTTTTGTTGCTAAAGAAGGTTTAACCTGTTATTTGATAGCAACATCCCTTAATATAACAGATTTTTACCTAAAGCAGTTTCTCGGTGTTAAGTAGTATGCCATGTTGTCATAATCCTCTAAACAGTTACCCAGATGGAAAACATAACTTTAGCCCATTATCTCCTGTATCAAGCCAAAATTCATTAATAATATGGAGTTCAATTAACACTGACCTGCTTAGTAAATTTACCTTTCACACGCATTCCAAAAGAACACAATCAAATTCCTTTTCTTAACGACAAGCAGTCCTAAACTGGATTCTCACCAACTACACAGAAAAATTATCCACTCTGGATACCAATCCCCAAGTTTGTTTGACCACTGCATAACTACACCTTTCTATACTATATGGCTAATATTTCTAAGTGCAACACTAACTTAATAGTCATCTAAGCCAAGTAAACAGCTACTCACAGCGAGACAGCACTGACATACTCTATCTGTGTTACACAATACATAAATAGAAAGAATGCTTCTTTATCAATACTACCTCAATATACCACTACTGTTTCAAGAGAAATGCTATCCATGCCAAACAAAACACTGGAGGGGCAATCACAACCATGGCTAATGAGTGAGCTTACAAAACCTTGAACAGAATTCAAATGCAACAAATATTCAATAACTTTTAGTTATGTACTTACCATAACGATAGATGTATGGGATCCATCTCGCCTACATTCTTGACAGATGGCTCTGACTCGGCCTATACTAAAGCACAAAGTCTCTTATTGGCTGGGCCAACCCCCTATCCCAGGATGCACCACACTCAAACCCCCAGATCTTGTTTGCCCCACAAAAAACTCATCCACAAGCACCAAACCAACCAGAAAAACAAAGGCAGGAGAGGACAAATAATACTTCCTGGAAACCTCAACAACAGAGTTTCCTCCAGATCCAATAGGCAGGGGGAAGGAGGGCGGGTATGTAAGAATGTAGGCGAGATGGATCCCATACATCTATCGTTATGGTAAGTACATAACTAAAAGATGTAGTGAGATCCTATCTCACCTACATTCTTGATAGATGGGACAGCGTCCCTAGCACCTTTATCCTGGGAGGCTCACTGGAAGACACTCCTGAGCACTGTGGAACCAAAGGACGCTCGATCCCTTGACGCCACATCTAATTTGTAATGAGAAATAAAGGTATGTGGAGAAGCCCAAGTGGCTGCCGCACATATTTCATCCACAGACAGTCTGGCATGGAAGGCCACTTGAAGTTGCCATGGCCCTAGTAGAATGAGCTCTAACTGGAAATGGAAGGTCCCTCCCTGTTGACATATAAATAAATGAAATAGAATCCCTGATCCATCTGGCAATAGTGGACTTAGTTACTGCTTTGCCAATTCTGTTGTCCGCAAAGGCCACAAACAACTGGTCTGACTTCCTGTGCTGTTGTGTCCTGTCTAGGTAAAACCTCAGTTGTCTATGCACATCCAACTGATGAAGTCTGTATTCTGCTTTGCCGGAAAAATTTGGAAAGAAAACTGGTAGCTCTATAGATTGTTGCAGACAAAGAGCAGAAGAAACCTTAGGAAGGAATGACGGGTTCAACTGTAGGGAGACTCTATCCTTATGAAAGATCAGATAAGGAGCTTTGACAGAGAGGGCTTAAATCTCTGAAACCCTTCTGGCTGATGTAATAGCTACCAAGAAGGCGGTCTTCCAAGATAAGAACTTTATGTCACAAGTGGCCGCCGGCTCGGAGGGAGGAGACGTCAAGGCTCCTAGAACCACACTGAGATCCCATGGCAATACAGGTTGTGACACCGGGGGGCGAAGTAACCAAGCTCCCTTGAAGAAGGCCTTGCACAATTTATGACTCATGAGCGAGGGCTCAAAGGCAAAGTACAGTTTTGTACCTACCATAAATGTAGATGTCCGAGAGGCATGCATCTGCAGTCCTTACAAATGGGTTGTCCTGTCGTCAGGCAGCCCTTCGGTCGGCCGGATTCCAAAGTCTGGGTCTGGCCTCGGCTGATGTCGCACTCCACCCGACGTCATAGCTGCAGTTATTCGGGTATAAAGGTATCAGCCGACACCACTTTCCTCAGTGTTTCTTGCCCCAGATGCCAGGTGCCCTCTAGGAAGGCTAAATTTGGATAAATGCAAATGGTTCCAAATAGAGAGCAAACAAAAAATAAGCATGTATGTACATATATACAAACAAATACACCATAATAGATTCCCCCAGCTAGCTACAAGATGGGCAAATACCCTAGGAGTACCACAGAGGGGAAGGAGGGTGGGTAATCCTGACTGCAGATGCATGCCTCTCGGACATCTACATTTATGGTAGGTACAAAACTGTACTATGTCCTTCAAGGATGCATCTGCAGTCCTTACAAATGGGTAGAATACCACAGCCAAACTGGGGGAGGAGGAGAAATAAGATTATGGTGTAGTTAAGATCCCTTGCAAAACAGCAGTTGCAAAACCTGCTCGGGATCTGGAGTATAAGGGTAGATTATAATGCTTGGCAAATGTATGCACGGAGCTCCAAGTAGCAGCCTCTAAAATGTCTTTGGTAGCCACTCCTCGTAAAAAAGCTGTGGTAGTGGCTGTAGCTCTTGTAGAGTGAGGTCTGATGTTTTCTGGAGTTTTCTTCCCATGGTGAGAGTAACAAATTCTAATGCAATTTCCTATCCACTTAGAGATTGTCTGTTTTGAAATTGCTTTTCCTTCCATTCCTGTTGCATATGCTACCAGTAGCTGGTCAGTTTTTCTATTGCTCTTGGTCCTGTCCAGGTAGTAGCGCAATTGTCTATGTACATCCAAGGTATGTAACAGTCTTTCTCCCTTGTTCTGTGGGTTGGGAAAGAATGTAGGCAGGTGGATAGCTTGGTTTAAGGATACCCTGGAGACCACCTTTGGCATAAAAGTTGGATTAGTTCTCATGGACACTCTATCTTGATGGAAGATAAGGAAGGGCTGTACTGCCATTAATGCCTGTAGTTCAGAAACCCTTCTTGCTGAAGTGACTGCAAGCAGGAAAGCAGTTTTCCATGATAAGTACTGTATTTCTGCTGATGCTGCTGGCTCGAAAGGAGGTAGTGTCAACTTTTCTAACACAAAGTTCAAGTCCCATGCGGGCAATGGTGGCTTCCTAGGTGGTTTTACATTTTTAATTCCTCTCAGAAACTGCCTGAGCAGAGGATGTGAAAAGACTGGAGGGTCCATGTTGTATTCTGCTGAGATAGCTGATGCATGAATCTTAATGGAAGAATAGGACAGGCCATTGTGGAAGAGCTCTGCCAAGTATTCCAGGATGTTAGCTATGTTTACCAGTGACACATTTTCTCCTTTTGTTGTACTCCAAATGAGGTATCTTTTCCATTTTGCTGAATTATTTTTTTTTTTGTTGAGGGTCTGCGAGCCTCCAAGATAATGTCCTTAACCCTTTGAGATAATTCTGGGTTATTTTGTCTTATGCAATGTTCCAGGCAGCCAGTTGCAATGTTTTTAGGTTTGGATGCAAGGTTTTGAAGTTGTTCTGTGTTAACAGTAAGGGAACTAGGGGCAGAGGCCATATTTGTTCCCGAGACATACTCCTCAGTAATGGGTACCAATGTTGCCTCGGCCAGTCTGGAGCTATCAGGATGATCCTTGGGCGGTCTTCTTTGATCTTCAATAGGACCTTGTGCATCAAAGGAAGAGGAGGAATGCATATGCTGTCAGGTTTTCCAACTGAAAGATAGGAGTCCACCTTCCAAGCAAGTGGGTGGTATGTCCTTGTGCAGAATTTTTTCAATTGGTGGTTGTGTGGGGATGCAAATAAGTCTATTTCTGGTAGTCCCCATTTCCCTGTAATGGTTTTGAAGATGTCTGGATGCAGCATCCATTCGTGGGCATCCGTGGTAGTTCTGCTTAGGATGTCTGCCAGTATATTTTCTTTTCCTGGTACAAATATTGCTTGTAACTGAATGTTGTAGCTCAGGGCCACATTCCAGAGGTCCATTGCCATCCGGCATAGAGGGTATGAATGCGTGCCTCCCTGTTTGTTGATGTACCACATAACTGTGGTGTTGTCCGTCCTTATCAGCAACTGACCCTGTTGAAGAAATGGTCTGAATGTCTGAATTGCCAATTTTACTGCCAGCATCTCCTTTTGATTTATGTGTAGGTGCAGCTGGTCTTGAGTCCATAAGCCTTGTATGCACTTGCCCAACATGTGTGCTCCCCAACCGAGGTCTGAGGCGTCCGTTGTGATGGTCTGGCTTGGTTGTGGTCTGTGGAAGGGCAGTCCTTTGTTCGATTGACAGGCCTGAGCCCACCATTGGAATTCCTGCTTCAGGCATGGAATTATTGGAATTCGGGTTTCTAGGCTGTGCTTGTGCTGAGACCATAAATTCCTTAGATACCACTGTAACTTTCTCATATGTAGCCTGGCATGTGGAATCAATATTATGCAGGATGCCATGTAACCCAGGGCTTGCAGGACTTTTCTTGCTGTTAGCTGGTCCTGCTTTGTTAATGCCATGAAGTAGAGAGGGAGGTGCTTCTGTTTTTCTGTTGTTAGGAATGCCATTTGGGTTGTTGTGTCCAGCTCTGCACCCAAGAAGGTTATCCTTTGGGATGGTATCAGCCTTGACTTTTTCATATTGACTGTGTATCCCAGGGCTTGCAGTAGATAAATGACCTTTTTCAAATCTTTTGTTAATTTGTTTTTGCTGTCCGCTTGTAACAGGCAGTCGTCCAGGTAAGGGTAAATCTGAATTCCCTGGAGCCTGCAATGAGCCATTACTGATGCCAGGCATTTCGTGAATACTCTGGGCGCAGTAGATAAGCCAAAGGGCAATGCTGAGAATTGATAATGCTCTGATCCTGCAAGAAATCTGAGGTATCTTCTGCAATTTGGTCGTATGGGGACGTGCAGGTATGCCTCCTTGAGATCTAGAGTTACCAGCCAGGACTCCTTGCCCAGCATGGGAAGAAGCTGCTGTAGGGTCAGCATTTTGAATTTTGGAACAATGAGGTATGTGTTTAGAGCGGACAGGTCTAGAATAGGTCTCCATTGGTTTTCTTTTCTTGGTACCAGGAAGAGTCTGGAGTAAAATCCTTGCCCATTCCACAGACGGTACCCTTTCTATGGCTCTCATCCTTAGTAAGTGATTTATTTGTTGTAGAGCTTCTGTTTTCTGATTTGAAGGTAGGTTTGGCATTCCTCTCTTCCTTGGTAGAGTATGGAAGTGAAACCTGTAACCTTGGTCTATTGTCTGCAAAATCCATTTGTCTCCTGTGATGTAGTGCCAGTTTACTGAAAATACGGCTATTTTTCCGCCTAAGGGTGCTTCTAGTTGTTCCCTGGTAGGCGGTGCCAGAGCTAAGTCACTGTGATTGTCCAGTGGAAGCGGTGGTGGCTGGATCTGTGGTAGTACCTCGCTGGTTGTTAGCCTGCCATTGACGTCCCCTGTAGGCACCTCTGGATTGACCCCTGCCTCTTGAGCGTCTATTCCTGCCTATCTGGGCTCTGGAGGTGTCTGGAAAGGACCAGTTCTTGGAAGGCCAGTTCCTACTAAACCTTGGAGGCTGGACCTGCAAGAAATCCTTGACTGTCTGGACAGATTTTGCTTTGTCTTCCACCTTCTTAAGCACCTGCTGTGCCGGGAGCCAAACAAATTAAGCTTATCCATAGGAGCATCTAGGAGCTTTGATTTAACATGGTCTGGTAAGGATTGTTCTTTTAACCATGCATGACTTCTGATCACTGTACCAGTCATAGCTGATCTAAAAGAAGCCTCCAGTGCATCATAGCCGCATTTTAAGGAATGATTACTGACCTGTTGAATGTTATGTACCATTTCCTGAACAGACTTTTTGTCTAATGGTTCATCCGAGGACAGTTTTTTAGTTAACTGATCTAACATAAATTCCTGATACTGAATCATGTGGAATTGACAGTTTAAGGCCCTAGCTGAAAGAGTAGCAGAAGTGTAAACTTTTTTACCCCATCTCTCTAAGGCCCTAGATTCCCTTTCAGAGGGAGGGGGTTTTTTGCAGAGGAAGCTGCTACAGCCTTGGGTCCCTGGGAAATAGTTTCAGGATCTGCAAAGGAGCCTTATACAAATGATAATGTGTGTCCGAACCCTGTAGTACCTATCGGGCTTAGCAGGGGCCGGAGGAAGAGAATCAGGAGCAGTACAAGCATCATTAAATGCATCATCCACAACAGTAAGTACTGGAGGAATGGCTAAAGGCCTATGCTGTGGCAAATGCAAAAGGTTCTAAGCCTTTTCCTTGAGTCTGAAAAATCCTGGCCCTGCCATTGAAATTGTTCCCTCATAGCATGCAAGGTTTCCCCAAAAGAAAATTCCTCAGGCGGAGAGGCAGAAGGAATGGACTCTTCTGCATCAGAGTCCTCATAAGGAGAAAAAGGGCCCTCTGGAGGATTTGTATTGTCTGAATCATCAGAGTCATCTGAAGAAACTGGCTCAGGGGGCTCTGCTCTAGGCCTCTTCTCTGGAGGTGGGTGAGAGGCCCGGTCTGGGTGTGGATGGGATCCCTGATCAAAGAAATGAGATCCTCTGCTAGACTAAGCATTTGAGAACTAGAGCTAGGCCTGTGAGAGGGGGTCTTAGCAGGAACAGTTTTGGTAGATTTTGCTGCTTTAGCCCTGGCAAAAGCCTTAATCGACATGGATGCAGGGGGCCTAGCAGCTCCACGTGCAGGAGTAGAAATATCTAAAGGAATAGTATCAGATAAATCCTGTGAACCTGCAAGAGCAGGTGGGATTTCAGTAGCAGATTCAGCCATGCTGGATGAAGCCTCGGTAAGAGGTAAGCTTTCGGCCGAAGGAAGAACCGTGGACTCGGTTTCAGCCGAAACCAAAACGCTCGCGGTTGGCTTAACCGCGGTTTCGGCCGAAACCGC
Organism: Protopterus annectens; assembly: GCF_019279795.1. Classification (NCBI taxonomy): domain Eukaryota; kingdom Metazoa; phylum Chordata; order Ceratodontiformes; family Protopteridae; genus Protopterus; species Protopterus annectens. The sequence continues at coordinate 1,493,578,129 of NC_056733.1, read as the reverse complement.
GGACCGCGAGTGTCGGTCCTTTTCCTTTCGCTTTTTAGTTATTTGTGTAGTCGGAGGATCCGACGGCATAATGTAAGCAAAAGCGGAGCCGAAAAACTCCTCAGCAAATTCAAATTCCGACCGACGTCTAAGCGTTCGTCGGTTGAAAGAAGCACAGGCTAGACAAGCTGCTACGTCGTGGTCTGGGCCTAAACAAGGTAGGCAGTAAGAGTGGAAATCTTTATGAGGTATTTGTTTCCCACAAGTTAAACAGTTATTCACTTTTTCTGACATCGGCTGAGGCAAGAAAGAGTCCCCAACGGGGTACTTAGCTTTTTAGAAGTCTTCGGTAGTAGAAATCTCTGGTTCTGACCGACCGGCACTTGCGAACAGCTTCTGCTTCGGGCGCCACGCGGCAAGAAAGACTGGGGAAAATGGCATCGGCTGATACCTTTATACCCGAATAACTGCAGCTATGACGTCGGGTGGAGTGCGACATCAGCCGAGGCCAGACCCAGACTTTGGAATCCGGCCGACCGAAGGGCTGCCTGACGACAGGACAACCCATTTGTAAGGACTGCAGATGCATCCTTGAAGGACATCATGGTAGTTAGAAATAGCTGCCAATTGTACTTTAAGTGTGGAGACAGCGGAACCCTGTTGATAAAGAGTTGCCAGAAAATCTAGTATTGCTGAAACCGGGGTTGTCAGAGGGTCAAGGTTGTGCCGCTGGGCCCAAACGGCAAACCTCTTCCATTTATTGGAATATAACTCCTTAGTGGAAGCCTTGTGGGAAGAGGACAGGATCCGGACCACCTGCGGCGAGAGGAAGGGAAACCAAACTTGTCGGGGCCAGTGTGGAGCGATCAGAATCATGCTGCTTCCCAAGCGGGTCACCTTCTGAATCACCTTTGATAGTAGAGGGACCGGAGGGAAGGCATAGAGTAGACCGGAGGGCCAATTGTGGACTAGAACGTCCCTGGGTGACTCCCCTGGAGGGGGAATCAGGGAGAAGAAGTTGCTGCACTTCGCATTCCAGGGGCTGGTGAAAAGGTCGCAGCAGGGAAAACCCCACTTGGAGAAAATGCGAGCCGCTACTTGGTTGTTTAGGGACCACTCGTGAGGCATCAGAATAACTCTGCTCAGCCTGTCTGCTATCATATTGGACTTCCCTGGAATGTGCGTAGCTACCAGAAACCTCTGGGAAGCGATCGCCCATTGCCACACTCTCAAGGCTTCTTTGCAAAGGGGGTAAGACTTGGTTCCTCCCTGTTTGTTTAGGTACCAAACCACTGACATATTGTCTGAGAAAACCACAATGGTACCCTTGGGAAGAGAGGCGTGCAGTGCCTGCAACACTAGGAGCACTGCCCTCATTTCCAGCACATTGATGTGTAAGTGGGTTTCGTGATCCTGCCACGTGCCTTGGACCGTCTTGCCCAGATAATGCCCCCCCACCCTATCTGGGAGGCGTCCGTGGTCACTGTGGCAACAGGAGGGGGGGACAGAATGACCTCCCTTGATTCAGGTTGGAAGGGAGGAGCCACCACCGAAGATCCCGCCGGCAGGATTCTGTAAGGAGAATCGGGTGGGATAGCGGTAGTTCTTGGTATGACCACTGGGATGACAGGAGCCACTGAAGAACTCGCATGTGCAGTCTTGCCAGAGGGACTAGAAGAATGGACGCGGCCATCGATCCTAAAAGCTGAAGAACCATCCTGGCTGGGGCTTTCCGTCGGGGCAGCAGGGCTAGTACTTGGTCCTGTAATATCCTTATCCTCTCTGTTGGTAGAAATGCTCGCATCTCTACAGAGTCTAGCTCTGCGCCTATAAAGGCAACACGATGTGATGGCAGCAATACAGATTTTTTCCAGTTGAATGTGATTCCTAACAAATGACCCAACTGGATGGTGGCACACACGGCTAGAGTGAGGAGATGCCTGGTGGGGGCAGAGAGGAGCCAGTCGTCTAGATATGGAAAAATCTGCAATCCCAGATGTCTCAGGTGAGCCGTCACCACTGCCAGACATTTGGTAAACACCCTGGGGGCTGTGGTGAGACCAAAGGGCAGGGCCCGGAACTGGAAGTGACTGCCTCCCAGGTGGAAGCGTAAGTGAATCCTGGACGCTCGGTTTATCTTGATATGATAGTAAGCATCCTTGAGGTCGATGGAGCACATCCATACTCCTTTTTCCAGCAATGGGAAAATGGACTGTAATGTGACCATCTGGAACTTGGACTTTTTTACAAAACGGTTTAGGTGGCTGAGGTCCAGGATGGGTCTCAAGTCCCCTGTTTTTTTCGGCACCAAAAATAACCTTGAGTAAGTTCCTAACCGGTCTGGTCTGCGGGGACTGGCTGGATGACTCCCTTTTCGAGCAGCTTTGCGACCTCTATAGCTGCTTGATCCCGCTGACTGGGTGGCAAGTCCGGGATTCTCCTTGAAGGTGGAGGGGGACGGATAAAGTGAATGGTGTAACCTCTGGCGATGATACAAAGCACCCACTGATCTTGGGTGATGGAAGCCCAGGCCCTAGGATGCTCCAAAAATCGACCCCCGACTGGCTCCGGAGACGCATAGTCGGGCCGTCCCTCAGGGACGCTGGAAGGAGGAACCACGAAAAGATTCACGGTCTCCTGTGTTGTGGGGGCCTCCGCCGCCTCTAGGGCAACGTCTTCCAGAATAGTTCCCCCCTCCTCTGCCTCTGTGAGGGGGGATCACTTTGATGGGCAGGGAAAGACTTTTGGGACTTCCTGAACCACATCTTTCCTCCCCTCTGAGCCTTGGGATAAGGTCTCGAATGGAGCGAAAAACAGGCCCCAACGGCAGACAAAGTCTTGCCCTCCTGCTCGCATCTAGTGAGTTTGTCTTTCACCTTAGGTCCAAAAAGAGAGGACCCGTCGAATGGAGCGTCTGTGAAAGAAGACTTAAAAGCCTCCGCAAAGTGACACAAGCGCATCCAGGCTTGCCTCCTAAGGGCTACGCCCGAACTCGCTGCCCTACTCGCCCCTTTGGCTGCATATGATATGAGCCTCATGGACGAGTTAATAATAGACGAAAGGGTAGACAGCTGGGCGTTGACAGACTGCGTCAATGCCTTAGGCACATTACCTGAAAGGGTATCCCCTAACTCCTTAATGAGATCCCTTTGGAGCCTCGTAAAATGACACAAATAATTCAGCAACCTCAAGGTAAATGTCGCTGAAGTCAGAGTACGCTTCCCGTACCTATCCATGCTCCTGGACTCCTTGTTAGGAGGATGGATAGACATAGATGCCTCTGCCACATCTTGCTGGGTGGCAGACGCCACCACCATAGCATCTACGGGAACTCCCTTGGTTAGGAATTCTTTACCAGGGAGTGCGGATAAAAATTTGTTGGGGCGAGAGGGAACTGGCTCCACAGAATCAGGATGCTCCCACACCCTTCGACAAATAAGGTCCAGCAATTCATCGAAGGGTGGAGACACCCAGGAGGTGGAGGGCTGGGCTCCGAAGGCCTTGAGGAAGACCGACTCCTCCACGGAAGGGGTTTTGGATGGCCAGTCGCCCCTCTGTCTCAAGATCTCCAGGACATCGGAGAACGAGACATTGTCAGAGGACAACTTAGGGGACCCTTCCATATCATCAAGGTCGGTGTCCGAGGTGACGGACTCATCCAGGGAGTCTATGTGCTTCCTCTTGCACAATTTTTTCCAGGGTGTCTCTTCAGGCAAGGACTCCGAAAGCTCCTCGGAAAAGGGGGGACCATGCATGGAGGAATCCTCAGGCCTCGGAGCTGCGCTGCCCAAAGATAAGGGGGCACCAGGGGCTCTAGTCGCCCTGTCCAAAGAAGGAGTCGCAGTTCCAGTGAAGTCACTAGGGAATTGTCCAGCGCGCTCCTCATCACCTCGAAGGTGGGCCCACCAGAATCTGAAGAAAGGCCCGGCTGCGAGACCATGACCGGCATCGAGGTCCTCCTAGCTGAGGCACCAAGTGGGAGACTCAGGGCCGAAAGTAGAGGCCCCGACAAATCCCCCTCGGGCTCGACCGAGGACACCAGAGAGCCGAAACCCCTGGAAGGAACAGAAGGGGTTGGAGTTGAAGACGGTGCCGACAGACTAGCAGTGGGTCTCGGAATCGTCTCAGGGGCTTCACCCGACTCTGCGAGCTCCATCTCTGATGACACCAGAGGGTTCGGAGGAGGAAAGGACGGTATCGAAAAGGATGGCTCTGGCCTTTGGGCTGGAGCCAAAAACAATTTGGATAAAACAGGTGACTGAAGGAGCCACTGGACCACCCTATCTAAATCCGAGTCTGAAAGTCTGGAGGACCTGGAGGAAACAGATGGGGGCCGAGAAACTCTTCCTATCGGCTCCGAGGTAACACTAGGATGTCGACTCCTAATCAGCTCCATAAGAGTCGGAGCCGAGGAGGAGTCGACCAGCACCGAGATGCCCCTCGGTGCCGACGGTTCAGGAGCTGACCCTGGAGCCGACCCTGGAGCCAAAATTCTCACCTGTGGCTCCAACGCCAATGTAGCCGAGGCAAACTCGGTTTCGAGGTCCCTATCCTTCGGCTCCGAGACCAATGGAGCCGAGGAAGATGACCCCAACATGGATCCTATTTCCTGTGGCTCCGAAAGCAGTGGAGCCGAGGAAGAGGACAAGGATTTGGCTCTTTTCTCTGGTGGCTCCGACGAACTTGTCGGAGCCGAAGACTTCTTTTTCTTGGGCTTGGAAGAGGGGGAAGAAATAGCCTCCTCAAAAGCAGGTCTTATTAAACCTCTTAAAATCAACTTATTTTTCCTCTCCTGTAACAGACGAGAGGAAAAGGCATGGCAAACACTGCAAGACTCTTGCAAGTGTATAGCCCCTAAGCAATAGACACAGATGGCGTGGCCATCTGTTAAGGACATTTTATAGCCACATTTGAACATTTTTTGAAGCCGGATGGCTTATGTTCTCTTTCCTTAGTAGACATAACTACAATCACCCAAAACACAAGGATGGGAAGGGTAGAGCTCTAACTAAAACGCTCAAAGAGATAGGGCAAAGGCCCTCTAACTCAAATGGGCTTAGCCCGCCAAACAAGAGGAATCACACAACAACCAGAAACAAACAACACAATCAATCACAAGGTTAGCAAAAAGCTATTAAAATAGCTGTTTGGTTATGAAATTTTAAAGCTAAGAGCAAAAACGACCCTAAAAGGCCAAAAACAAAAGGGTACTTAGCCACAGCCAAGTTGAGACCACGTCGTTACTTCAGAAGCGGCAAACGAGATCTGGGGGTTTCAGCGCGGTGCATCCTGTGATAGGGGGTTGGCCCAGCCAATAAGAGACTTCGTGCTTTATTATAGGCCAAGTCGGAGCCGATTCTCGGCTCCGAGCCCATCTGTCAAGAATGTAGGCGAGATAGGATCTCACTACATCCAGTGCAATTGAGTGCAACTGAGGTCCTCAACACTTTACTGTGTAACTGTGACTGGACCCCCCTAAAAACCCTCCCACTTGACCAGGCTGTAGCATATTTCAACAAAACATTTCTACAACACCTAGACACTGTCGCTCCATTATGCAAAATCAAGGTTAGAACCTCTACAAACCCCTAGCTCAGTAAAGAAACCAAACAAATCCTCACGTCCAGAGACACTGCCTGGCGTTACTATCAAAAAAACAAAGAAACACAAAGCCTAACTAAGTATCAAGAACTGCGCAACCGTGCAAAAAAATGCATTAGGCTGGACAAAAAATCCTACTACACAACATTACAAACTAAATACCAACACAACCCGAAAAAGTTTGGAAAAATGTAAACCAGCTACTAAAATCCACCCAAAAGGCTACCCCCAAACCAACCACCCCTGACACTAAAGTTCCCATCGAAACACAATTCAACTCCCACTTTGTGAACTCAATTCTATTTTTAGTATCACAGGACAGTTCCTTCCTCACTATCCCCCCCAACACAAATAACACTAATACTAGCTTTACCCTCAAAACAGTTTCCACCACTTCAATCAAAAGCATGCTCTCCAAACTAAAAACCTCATCAACAGCAGACGAACTACTCCTCAGCTATTTCTTGAAACTCACAGCAGATGCCATTGCTATCCCAGTCTCCACTCTCATAAACAGATCAATTGTTGAAAACTATGTGCCCAAACTCTGGAAAATATCCTATGTTACAAGCATACATAAAGGCGGGACCGCCACTGAACTTAATAACTACAGACCCATTGCTTTACTCTCCCCCCTGGCCAAAATCCTAGAAAAATGCATCCATACCCAGATGCTAAACTTTCTCCTACACTGCAACATCCTGTCACCTACTCAGCATGGTTTCAGACCTGCCCATAGTACCACTACAGCTCTCCTCTGCTTCACAGACACAGTAAACCGTCTCAAAAATGAAGGCCTGCAAGTGTCAACTCTTTTTTTGGGTATGTCCAAAGCATTTGACACAGTCTCACACCAAATCCTGCTAAACAAACTAAACCAATATCATCTATCTAATTCCACTCTTACCTGGTTCCAAAGCTACTTAACTGACGGGTACCAAGCTGTGAAATGGGAAAATTCTCTCTCCTCAGCTGCCCATAACTATAGGAGTCCCACAGGGTTCTATCTTAGGACCACTACTATTCACAGTCTTCACAAATGACCTCCACACCTCCACGCAGCATGCATCTATAATTCAGTATGCAGATGACACTACCTTAATCTGTGCTGCACAAAACATTCCCACCCTTCTGCAAACAACTCAACTAGCATTCTCTGACGTTGAAAACTACCTTACCAAAGCCCAACATATCCTCAATCCAAAGAAAACTCAGCTTATGATTATAACCAGTTCTAACAAAAGCACTAACAGTCAATTCACTATCTACTCCACAAATGCTACTCCAATTGCTCCAGTGGCACAGGCTAAGCTATTGGGAATAACCATAGACTCCCACCTAAAATTTGATAGTCATCTGAACTTAACTATTAAAAAAGTACATGCCAAACTGGGGTCACTCTACTGTATCAAACCATTTCTTACCAACAACACAAGATCAGCCATTGCTCGCTCCCAACTTCTATCCACCCTACTCTATGCATCTCCCATTCTGACTAATCTCAACAAAACTGAACTAAGCAAAATGGAAGCTTGCTATAACAGAATTGCCCGCTTTGCTGCAAATTGCTCATATAGAACTCATCACTGTACTGCTTTGAGACAGCTCCACTGGCTTGAACTGCCCAACCTCCTAACCTACAATCAGCTCTGCCTCTGTCATTCTATCTATTACCTCCCCAATAAGTGTCCTTCCCTCAAAAACCTAGTACAACATCACTCAGCCAAAAGGCCTCTTAGATCATCAAGCAAACTACTACTAGAAGTCACCAACAGCTACAATAGCTTTGGAGATGCACTATATAGTAGTTTGGTGGCTAAAATGGAACTCTGTCCCTACTAGCATTCAAAACACATCATCCAAAGCCTCCTTTAAAGACCTCATCAGGCAACATCTCAAGCAAAGTTGGCAGTGCCATGATTGCTCCCCAGGCTAGTGAAAGCGGATAACATATACATACTAAATCTAGAGCAATTGATAATAGTTTTTCAATCTTACTCACAAACACTGGCTAATCTACAATGTATGTACTGTACCTGTGTACTATGTATGTATTCTACCTATGTTCCAAAGTTCAGCCGTACACCACAAATCTATTACTTACCTTTATTTTTAAAATCAATATTTTTTTGATTGTTCTCTCCACTGTAACTGTTTGTGCCGCATACCACTGTAAAAACATGTCTCTTGTAATTTGTGTGTATACTGATCATGTCTAAATAACTAAATGTGTCTGTAATTTTTCTTTGTGGAGCTTTTCTCCCCGGGCCTCTGCTGAAAAAGGGCCTTTTTGGCTCAGTCAGACACCCCCGGTTAACAAATGTAAAATAAAAATAAAAATAAAATAAAAAAATAATTGTAGCTTCTTGTATAAACATGTTTTAGATACATTTGTTTGATTTCTTCTTGAACACTGACTTTCATCCATTTGTACTTACAGAACCTTTTGAGAATACTGGAAACCATCCATAACCATTCCTATCCCTGAGCAAGGAGATAAAGATGAGGTAAAATACTTGTGAGTAACATCTATTCTATCCACTCTCTCAAAGTCTGTACTTACACAAGATGAATCCTTCAGGTCAGGAAAGTGCAGGCTCCTCCATGAACAAAAGCAGAAGTTTTAAAACAAAGCTCAACATTTTTGTTTCTATCTGTTACTAACAATGCCCATAAACTTAAAAAAAGAAGGGAAAACAACTGTAGTCTTTACTGCACCTAGCTATGTGGAACAGTAATGAAACCCCGACTGCAAACAAGTCAGCCTATAACTTAGTAATGAACTGGTGATGGTTTGGTCAGTGGGGTAGAACTGAGTGGCCATCTTCCGCTTGCCCATTCTTGGGGAGGGAAGTTGTAAGGCCCACTGATCACAGACTGCATGGCATAGAATGTTACTGACAACCACTGGCCCATAATGTGTGTACCTGAAAAATAGCTTGTGAGTTGTAGCCAGACTGAGAACAGGACTGCCCATTTTATGAAGGTTGTGGGTTTGGGAGTTAGGGATTAAAACATAACTGCTTGTCTCAGCACGGGTGGTGTGCCAGGCAGTTCCCCTGCAAAGAGGCAATTATTGGCTACATTAAAAGGCAGGTGGGGCTAGTCTAGAGATGGATAAAGTACAGCTGCATAAGCCCTACTTAGCAAAAACAGCAGATGTTCATAGAACACACTGCCTGACTGGCATTCAGGCAACAGTGTCCTGCTACTCACTTCTGGCAGTCTACCAAAGCTCCAAGTCCCTCTCACTGCCTGTCTGTATGTGAGATGGACCACTCACCTGGCAGTACAGGGACTGCCTTACAGACCCACAGACAGGACCCTTTCAGTTTTCTATGGTCCAGCAAGAAGAGAACACAAGCTTTGTGAACACCTACTGTTCCAAACCAAAAAAAAAAACAAAAAACGCACAGACATAACAATACAGGCCACAGAACAGTGCTCAACAGCAACTTAAACACCAAACTATGTACATCCAAAAAGGGAAATGGTACGTGGTCACTGCCAGTAAGACACAGTGTTCTACGAACATTCACTGTTACAGTTAAGTAGGACTTCTGCAGCTGTACTATGTTCAACAAACATACTGCCTTACTGGCATTCGGGTAGATTCTCAAAGCTTACCCAACCTGCATACCTCTCAACCTCTTAGAGCAAGTAATCTGGACAAAGCCATCAATAATAAGGAGACAAAGGCCCAAAAATAGAGGCACTTATTAAATATTGCTCTTACAAACTTAGAAAATTGACAGAATAACAGATTTTGATTATCATGGATTTTCTGAATGATATGAAGTCCGAAACTCAAATGTCTGTCATTATTTTCTGACTTTAACCATCAATGACTTGCCAGTCATTTGCCAGAAAACCACAATTTTATGTGTACTGGACTAAAAATATGGGGCAAAGATCTAGACATTCTGCGAAAATCTGTATGGTTGAGAGGTATGCCAACCTGGGAGAAAGAAAGATAATGGTCCAGGAGCCCCTGGAGAATGGTCCTAGAGAAGCCTGATCTGGATACAGAAAAAAACATCCAGTTAGAAGTGCTTTATAAAGGTTTGGACAGAGGACCAAATTGCTGCCTCTAGAGTATTTCTAGAGTCCGCTCCTTTCCAATATGCCACTGAAAAGGAAATGTAGGAAATTAAAGGCCTTTCAGTCTTCCTGAGAGGTTTATTTTTGTCATTTTAGTACCTAAGCTGGCTATGCAAATCGAAGGTATGATATATCCTCTCTCTCCCTTACTTTTACATTCTGGAAAGAGCACAGGAAGGAAGACAGACTGATTAATGTGAATTCTAAGAAAATTTTCAGCATGGAAGAGGGGTTAGTGTGCAACACAACCATATCCCTGTGGAAAATAAGGTAAGGTTGTACCACCATGAGAACTTTCAGCTCAGAGACTTGCCTTGCTGATGTTAGAGCAATAAGCAAAACAGTTTTCCATGTAAAGAGCTTCAGATCAGCATGAGTGGCAGGTTCAAAAGGTAGCAAGGTAATTTTTTCCAGAACATAGTTGAGATCACATAAAGGAGGAATTTGCTCACAAGGGGGTGATGAGCTGTTTTAATAAAAGATAAGAAAGAAGAAGGGGATCCAAAGGCAAAGAAGCAGAGATGACCTTTAAAAGCACTTTAATGGATGCACACGACAAGCCTGAAGTAGCTCACACAAATATTTCAAGACCAGAGGGATGTTAACCTCAAGGGATTTTATGTTCCTGTTTAGGTGCCACTTAGAACACCTCACCCATTTGTAAACATAAGATTTTCTAGTAGCAGGGTTTCTGGCCTCCTTTAATACATGCTGCACATCCTCATGAAACAAGTACCAAAACAGAGACAAGACTTAATCATCCAAGCTGTGTAGTTGCTCCAAAGTGGGGTGCACCAATCACCCGAGACTGTGTAAGCAAATCCAGAGTGTGGGGAATTATGCAGTAACTGCCCTTGGCCAATATCATTAGAAGGGAGAAGCAAGATTGCTTGGGTCAACAAGGGTCATAACAATGATCTTAGGTATTTCTTTCTGAATCTTAAGAAGTATCTTGTGAATCAGAGAAAAGGGTGGAAATTCATGCAGGAACATTCTTCTCCAAGAGAACGAGAATGTGTTTGTCCTCCAAACATGGTGCAAGGATATCTGGAACAGAACTTCTCCAGCTGTCCCGTTTGAAAGGAGGCAAACTGATCTACTTGAGGCATTCCCCACACCTGTACTACATCCTGGAATACTACTGCTTTGACCTGCAATCATGCAGGTTTGCCCAGCATCTGCTTAATCTGGCATCACTGTCCCGTGGCATCACTGTCAACTGGCAGAGGGTAAGACCTTGTGCCCACTTATCTCACGAGGTACCAAATCACTACAGTATTGTCCATCACTACAAGAAGAGGCCCCAAAGCTCATTGGTGGTGAAGGACCTTCAAGGTTTAAATTACTGCCATTTCCTTGATACTGATATGTTTCCTTGCATCCTTCAGCCTCCAAGTGGCTCGTATTTGCACTCCCATTGACACAGCTCTCCAAGTGAAGTTGGATGAATCTGTCTGAATAGATTGCTCTACAACTGCTAGGAATTGGTGGAAAGAAAGAAAATCCTCAACTGATGCTTAACTGTCTTCTCCATCATTGCAACTCTTGACTGATGAAGTCTAGCACCAGGAAATGGGCATCCAGCGAACGCAGAATAATTTCATACATACCACTGAATTTTCCTCATGTGGAGATAGGCCAGTGTTATCATGAGAATCAGGGACGCCATTAAGTTCTAGAATTTTTAGGAATTCTGTTGCTGAGGTGACATTCCTTCTGGAGAATTCCTGAAATATTGCCTGGTAGGACAGGACTTTGTCTTTGGGAAGAAAGGACATTCTTTTGTCAGTTTTGATTAAGCAACCCAGGAATACAAGTCTTTCGAAGGGTGTCATGAATGACTTCCGAAGGTTCAACTTGAACTCTAGCTGGGGGAATATGGTTGACACCTTCTCTAGCAATTCCAGTCACCTAGACACAGGCTCTGCATAGATCAGTAAGTCATTCAAATAAGAAAAAATGTGAATGTCAAGAATACAGCATTTCGTAAATACTCAAAGTGCATTGGACAGCCCAAAGAGCAGTGTAGAGAACTGATAGTGCAAACCTAACACAACAAATCTAAGATATTACATGATGTGATAAACAATGGGAATATGATGATATGCATCCTTCAACTCCAGGGTCAGCATAAAGCAGTGGTCCAACAGAAGAAGAAACATAGTCTGGAGGGTGAGCATCTTAAAACTGGGGACCTTGATAAAAGTATTCAAAAAGGACAGGTCCAACATTGGTCTTCATGACAGCTCTTTTTTGGGGACCAGAAAAATTCTGGAGTAGAAACTTTTCATCCCCTCTGAAGGAAGGACTGGCTCTATGACCCCTGAGTCCAGCATGACACTTGCCCCACTTGCCCAGTTTATCTTGAGGGACTGAATTTGATGAAGACATAACATTTTATTGGCAAAACTTTGCTGGGGACAGAGAAGCAGGGCCCAGTGATAAGGGGGCTTGGATGCCCGGCATGGCTGAGCACAGCCTGAATTTCTGAAATTAAAAGTTATGTATTGCCATAACTAGGCATCTGTGTTGTCCATTTTCATTCTTACTCAACGGATGGGTTCAGATCCGACCCTTGGCTCTGACTCGGCCGCATATTCCAGACTTTGGATCCAGCTCTTAAGCTCCTCCCTCTACTCATAATACCCTATTGGGTGAAGTGGTGCAGAGGTTAATGCTAGTGCCTCACAGCAAAAGGTCTTTTGGTTTGATTCTCCGCTGGGGTGCTTTCTGTGCAGAGTCTGCATGTCCTCCCTGTGTTCACTTGTTTTTTTTCCGGGTGCTCCGGTTTCCTTTCACATCCCAAAGACATGCGCCTGGAGTGTTTCTCCCCAGGCCTCAGTTAAAAATGGGCTCTGTCCCAGTCGGACTTTCCCGGTAAATAAACGTTAAATAAATAAATAACAAAATATTCCATCCCCATTGCCTCAGTTCGAGTTTGCTGCCATATATCCCCATAGATAAACAGATACAGGCATAGGTGGATGGCAAAGGCAGGGCTCAAACCCGAAAAGTACAGTTGTGTGCACTTACCATAAACGTAGATGCTCGAGTGTATTCATTGTTGCAGTCCTAACCAATGGGTAATCCGGCTCCCGGTAGCCCTCAATCGGCCAGAATACCAAAGGTAAGTAAATATGACATCGGCTGTCGTTGGTTGTAAAGGGCATCAGGACGTCTGAAACAAAAGGAGGCAGCCAACGTCACTTCCTCAGTCTTTCTTGCCATAACAGTCAGAAGCCCCCAGAAAACAAGGCTTAAACCAAAAGCAACTTTGGCAAATAATACCAAATTTTGCCTGTACCTTCGGAAAAGAGAACAGGAGAGGTACAAAAAAGGGGGAAGGAGGGAGGGAAACCAGAACTGCAACAGTGAATACACTCAAACATCTACATTTATGGTAAGTGTACACAAATGTAATATGTTCATCGTGTTTCACTGCTGCAGTCCTAACCAATGGATTGATTACCAAAGCCCAGAGAAAAGGGAGGAGGAACCAACAGAATCAAGGATTGGAGAGAATGCCCTGCAGAACAGCAGTGGCAAACCCTGCCCTGGCTCTAGAAAACAAAGGCAAATTATAATGCTTTGTGAAAGTGTGAACAGAAGACCATGTGGCAGCCTCCAAAATGTCTTTAGTAGGGACACCCCTTAAAAAGGCTGCAGAAGTGGAAGCTGCTCTTGTAGAGTGGGTCCTGACCCCTTGAGGAGAAACCTTGCCATTAAAGGAATAACAGAAAATAATACAATGTGCAATCCATTTAGAAATGGTTTGCTTAGAAATAGCTTTGCCCTGAGCTCCAGGGGCAAAACTGACCAATAACTGTGCTGATTTCCAAAGGTCTTTAGTCCTGTCCAGGTAAAATCTGAGCTGTCTGTGCACATCAAGAGAATGTAGGATGCTTTCACCTCTATTTTGAGGATTAGGAAAGAAAGTAGGAAGGTGTATGGACTGATTAAGAGTCACGCTAGAAACCACCTTAGGCATAAAGGAGGGGTTGGTTCTCAGAGAGACTTTATCTGCATGGAAAATAAGAAAAGGCTCCACAGCCATCAGAGCTTGCAGCTCCGAAACCCTCCTTGCTGAAGTTATAGCCAATAGGAAGGCGGTCTTCCAAGAGAGAAACTTTAAATCTGCAGTGGCGGCTGGCTCAAAAGGAGGAAGAGTGAGTTTCTCCAGAACAAAATTAAGATCCCAGGCCGGAGTAGGCGCCCTTCTGGAAGGTTTTAAGTTGCAAGCACCTCTGAGAAACATTTTCATCAGGGGATGAGAGAAAATGGATTGCTCAAAAGAACAATGAGCAGAAATGGCTGAAGCATGGATCTTGATAGAGGAAAAAGAAAGACCCCCCCCCCCGAAGCAAATCAGCCATGTATTCCAGTATCAGAGGAAGGGTAGGCTGAGAAGAAGATTCCCTCTAGCCTGCATCCAATGAGAGAATCTTTCCCATTTGCCAGCGTAGGACTTCATAGTGCTAGGCCTTCTGGCCTCCTGAAGCACATTAACCACCTGCTGGGAAAGGAAAGAAGAAATGGATTGATTCATGCAATGAGCCATGCTGCCAAATGCAGAGACTGAAGATGAGGATGTAGAATGTTTCCCCCTTCCTGTGATCTGGCTTCAGAGGAAGATGCCAAAGAGGAAACTGGGAGAGACTGTGAAGCAGTGGATACCAATGCTGTCTGGGCCAGTCTGGAGCTATGAGAATAGTCCTTGGTCTTTCGTCCCTGATCTTCAATAATACTCAGGGAAGAAGAGGAAGAGGAGGGAAGGCATAAACTGACAGCAGTGTCCAAGGGAAGGACACAGCATCCACTCTCCAGGCTCTGCTGTGATGCTGTCTGGTGCAAAAAAGAGGCAGAAGGTGGTTGTCTGGGAAGGAGAAAAGATCCACTTGAGGAGTGCCCCAACGTTGAATGATGCTGTAAAAGACTGCTCTGTCCAGTTGCCACTCGTAAGGATCCAGGGTCTGTCTGCTCAACTGGTCTGCCAAAACATTGAGCCTCCCTGGAAGAAACTAAGCTAGGAGATGCAGGCCCAAGGATGCTGCTATGGACCAGAGATTCATGCTCTGCCTGCAGAGGGGGTAAGAATGAGTCCCTCCCTGCTTGTTGATGTACTACATGACTGTGGTGTTGTCTGTTCTGACAAGCAGAGTTCCTGGAGAAAGAAGATGCTTGAAAGCTAGTAAGACCCGCTGAACTGCTATCAACTCCTTTAGGTTTATGTGCAGGTGTATCTGCTGGGCATTCCAACGTCCCTGTATGCATCTGCCATCCAGGTGAGCTCCCCAGGTGTAGCCCGATGTGTCTGTGGTAAGAACTTGAGTGGCAGGGGGTGGGCGAAAAGGCATGCCCGTGTTTTGTAGACAGGCTGTCGCCCACCACAGAAACTCTGCCTGCAGACATGGAAGCAGAGGAATTATCATATCCAGGTCCTGTGTGTGTTGACACCAAAGGTTCTTGAGGTACCACTGCAATTTCCTCATATGCAGTCTTTCATATGGAATCATGAGAATGCAAGAGGCCATGTATGCCAGAGCTTGCAGGTATTTCCTTGCAGGGAGCTGGAACAGGCTTGCCAAATCCTTGAAGTAAACTGAAAGAGTTGCCTGCTTCTCCTGGGTGAGATATATCATCTGGGTGGCTGTGCTCAGACTCGCTCCCAGGAATGTTATCTCCTTGGATGGCACCATTTTTGATTTTTCCTTGTTGAGAGTGTAACCCAGGGAAGAGAGAAGAGCCTTTACAAATTCTAGATCCTTTAACAGCTGTTCCTGAGAATTTGCTTGAATTAGACAGTCGTCCAAGTATGGATAAATCTGAATTTTCTTCTGCCTGTAAAAAACAATGACTGGAGCCAGGCATTTTGTGAAAACTCTGGGAGCAGTAGATAAGCCAAAGGGCAGCACAGAGAAAGTACAGTTTTGTACCTACCATAATTGTAGATGTTCGAGTGCTAATACAGCTGCAGTCATAACAGATGGGTTTTCCTGCCGTCAGGCGGGTCCTCGGTCGGCCGAATTCCAAAGTCTAGGTCCAGCGTCGGTTGTCGTCGCTTCTTCCCTGACGTCAGTGCGCCAGGGGTATAAAAGAACCAACCGACACCATTTTCTTCAGTTTTTCTTGCCCAAGATGTCAGGTGCCCCCAGAAGGAAGGCAATACATAAATTTATGCAATAATGCAATGTAGTATAATCAAAAAACAGTAGTTGCAAGCAAATACACCATAAAAGAATACCCCAATCAGGTTGTATGAGGAGGTGTTAGCCATTAGGCCTGTTCCAGAGGGGAAGGAGAGAGGGAAACTTGGACTGCAGCTGTATTAGCACTCGAACATCTACATTTATGGTAGGTACAAAACTGTACTATGTTCATCGTGCATACAGCTGCAGTCATAACAGATGGGTAGAATCCCAAAGCTAAAATAAGGGTGGTAGGCACTAGGTGGAACTAGGAGGAGCCAGGATACCCCGCAAAACTGCAGTGGCAAAACCTGCTCTAGAGTTGGAGTATAAAGGCAGGTGATAGTGCTTGGAGAAAGTATGCACAGAACTCCAAGTGGCAGCTTCCAAAATATCTTTGGTAGGAACCCCCCTGAGGAAAGCTGCAGAGGTAGCTGTGGCCCTAGTGGAGTGAGACCTTATGCCTGCAGGTACAGTTTTACCATGAAGAGAGTAACAAAAGCGTATGCAGTGGGCTATCCATTTTGAGATTGTCTGTTTGGAAATAGGCTTCCCTTGAGCCCCTGTAGCATAGGACACAAAGAGCTGCTCTGATTTTCTGAAAGGCTTTGTTCTGTCCAAATAATAACATAGTTGCCTGTGAATATCCAAAGAATGTAGTAGCCTCTCCCCTTTGTTTTGAGGATTGGGGTAAAAGGTAGGTAAGTGGATAGCCTGATTCAAGGCTACCCTGGATACTACCTTTGGCATAAAGGAAGGGTTGGTTCGTAAGGAAACTCTGTCCTGATGAAAAATGATGAAAGGTTGCACAGCCATGAGGGCTTGAAGCTCAGAAACCCTGCGAGCTGAGGTGATAGCCAGCAGGAAGGCTGTTTTCCGGGACAAATATTGTAGTTTCGTTGAGGCAGCTGGCTCAAAAGGAGGCAAAGTCAGTTTCTCTAGAATTAAATTGAGATCCCAAGCAGGCACTGGTTGTTTCCTTGGGGGTTTAATATTCTTAGCCCCTCTGAGGAACTGTCTTAAGAGGGGGTGAGAGAATAAAGGAGGATCAGTGTTGTATTCTGCAGAAATGGCTGAGGCATGGATTTTGATGGAAGAGAATGAAAGTCCACTGCTTAGCATCTCAGCTAGGTACTGTAATATTTGAGGTAAATTCAGTATTCCAGGGTTCTGGCCCTTTTTCTCATTCCAAGCACAAAACCGTTTCCATTTGGCGGATTAGGCTTTTCTAGTAGAAGGTCTTCTGGCCTCCAAAATGACATCCTGTACCTCCTTGGAGAGTAGGGTCTGTTGTGATTTTAAGGAATCTTCCATGCGGCTAGATTGAGTGTTTTCAGCTGACTGTGAAGAGTTTTGAAGTTGTGCTGAGTCAGTAGAAGAGGCATTAGAGGCAGGATCCATGGTGGGGAATGCGTCAGGCTCCTCAGGAGTGGGTACCAGTGTTGCCTTGGCCAGTCTGGAGCGATGAGAATCATCTGTGGTCTGTCTGCTCTGGTTTTTAATAGAACTTTGGGCAGCAGAGGAAGAGGTGGAAAGGCATAAACTGTCATTGTTGTCCAACTGAAAGAGAGTGCGTCCACTTTCCAGGCCTGTGGGTGAAAGGTCCTTGAGCAGAATTTTGCCATTTGGTGATTTCTGTGGGAGGCAAAGAGATCTATGTCTGGCCTTCCCCATGCTTGAATTATCTTTGAAAAACTTGAGGACGCAACTTCCATTCGTGTGGATCTGTCATATTTCTGCTTAGGCTGTCTGCCAGCGTGTTTTCCTTGCCTGGCAGGAACTGTGCTTGAAGCTCAATTTGCAATTCTAGAGCCATGTTCCAAAGAGACATGGCTAGCCTGCATAGGGGGTATGAATGGGTTCCTCCCTGTTTGTTTATGTACCACATTACTGTGGTGTTGTCTGTCCTTATTAATAGCTGGCCTGGATGCAGCAGGTCTTTGAAAGCTATAATAGCATTTATTACTGCTAGCATTTCCTTTTGATTGATGTGTAGGTGCTTTTCCTTTTGGGACCATCTGCCCTGAATGCACTGATTTGTCATGTGCACCCCCCAGGCGTAATCCGAGGCATCTGTTGTGATGATTTGACTTGCTTGAGGCTTACAGAATGGGAGACCTGCGTTTCTTTGGCATGCTTGAGCCCACCACAGAAATTCCTTTTGAAGACATGGAATTAGTGGTATTATTGTTTCCAAGCTGTGGCTGTGCTGAGACCATAGGTTTTTCAGGTACCATTGAAGTTTCCTCATATGCAGCTTTGCACATGGGATTAGTAGGATGCAAGATGCCATGAATCCCAGAGCCTGCAGGATTTTCCTTGCAGTCAGCCTGGTGAAAGTTGCCATTTTTCTGAAGTATTGAGTTAGTTGCCCTTGCTTCTCTGGGGTGAGGTAGGCCATCTGGGTGTTTGTATCCAAGTTGGCACCCAGGAAAATTATTGTTTGAGATGGTAGTAGCCTTGATTTCTTTTTGTTGACTGTGTATCCCAGGGAATTCAACAACCTTATTACAAAAGCCAGATGTTTCAGAAGTATGTGCTTGCTGTCCGCTTGGATCAGGCAGTTGTCCAGATATGGGTATATTTGTATCCCTTGCAGTCTGCAGTAGGCAATTGCTGATGCCAGGCATTTCGTGAATACTCTGGGTGCAGTAGATAAGCCAAAGGGCAATGCAGAGAATTGATAATGTGTTGAACCTGCAAGAAATCTGAGGTATCTTCTGCAATCTTGTCTGATAGGGACATGCAGGTATGCCTCCTTGAGGTCCAATGTTACCAGCCAAGACTCCTTGCCCAGCATGGGAAGAAGCTGCTGTAATGTGAGCATCTTTAATTTTGGCACGAGTAAAAAAGTGTTTAGGATGGACAGGTCCAAAGTAGGTCTCCAATCTTTGCCCTTCCTTGGTACCAGGAATAGTCTGAAATAAAAACCTTGACCCTGTTCTTGTGCAGGTACCTCTTGAATAGCTTTCATGTCCATGAGATCTGAAATTTATTTTTGTGCCTCTGCCCTTTGATTGTGTGGCAGGTTTGGCATGCCTCTCATTTTTGGAAGGGTGTGAAAGTGGAATCTGTAGCCTCTGTCTATAATGTCCAGGATCCATTTGTCTTTTGTGACAATATGCCAATTTTTTGAAAATAGTGCCAGTTTCCCGCCTAAAGGTGCTGCCATTTGAGCTTTGCTTGGCATGCAAAGGGGAAAGTCATTGGTTCTGCTTTCTGAATGGCTGTGAACTATCCTCACTACCTCTTTGGGTAGGTGCTTGCCATTGTCTGCCTCTAAACGATCCTTGAGATTGCCCTCTACCCCTCAGGCGCCTGTATCTACCTCTTTGGGGTCTGTCCATGGCTGGAAAGGACCAATTTTTTGAAGGTCAATTTCTACTGAAACGTGGAGGTTGTACCTGTAGGAAATCTTTCACTGTTTGCATTGATTTTGCCTTTTCCTCCATTTTCTTTAACACCTCCTCAGCTTTAACACCAAACAACTTGGTTATATTCAACTGGACGTATAAGAGAATTTAAGTACCTTTATCTGCACTTTTTTTTTAAAAAATACAGTATTATACAGTATTTAATTTGATTTAAACTGTGTATGAAGGAGTGTTGAAGGAATTTTTAACTGAAGTTATTCTGCTCTTCAGTTATTCCCACCCACCCGTCCTGATTTTGTTTTGGTGTTAATCTTAGTGGCATTGAAACTGCCCGCCCCTCAGCCTGCCTCTGGGCCCATCTCATTTGCTCACTCAACTGAGTGCAGTGAGATCAAATTCTGATTTCAGGCACTCCTACTGTGTACAAAGAGAGCATCTGAGAAATAGAAAAAAAAAAAAAATTAAGCTTATTTCCTGCCTTTCTTGTTAAGTGGTACAGACTATTTGTAGGCTTCTGAACCCCCAAGCCCTTCTGTGTTTGAGGGAAGCCTTCTAGCTTGTTTTTTTTCTTATAACTAGCCAGTTTTCTAGTTTCAGCACTCAAATCTGTTTCTTTGATCTCAGCACTTGTTCAGGGAAAAAAAAAAATGTCATCTGCTTTTACTGTACTTGTGTTTTTACCTACTTCTTTTTACTTTTGCATCATCTTAAAATACTCAATTGTATTTATTACTGCTTGGTGTAACTCATTCTAAGCCTTTTGGTTTAAACACTTGGGCTTCGGACCAGTTAATTGTTTTTTCTTTTTCGCCTGAACCTTCTTGTGTTCTGACTGTCCTTCTCAAACATATTGGAAATATACAGTATATTTCAGAGCATTTGTTATAACTGTATTTGCTATAACTGTATTTTTTTCTGGCTTTTTGAATATTTACTGCTTAGCGACTGCATCTTAGCCTGTTTATACAGCTCTGCATTCTATTTAAACTGTTTTTGTGTTGATTAACTGTTTTGCACTCTTAAAAAGTTATTTGTTGCTTAATTTTACCTGTAGGCTAACACACTCAAGTGTGCTAGCCGCTTAAAAGCATTTATAGCATTTACTGTCTGTTTTTTTCCTTGTCTCTGTAAAAAAAAAAAAAAAATCTCTTGTTTTCCCACCTTACTGAACTAGAGTAGTCCAGTTTCAGAGTTGCTGATCCCTGGGCTTTGTTTTTAGTTCCTGTTACTGATCCATTGCCTTATTAGGAAGGAGGAAGTTTCTTTGCTTACCAGTGGGAGTGGGAAGCACTGAGCAGCCTTTTGTCCGAATTGGTGAAGTTTCAGCCAGAAACTAGTAGTCCATTGGTCGCTTTGGGCCAATTCCTAGCTCCTTTCAGCCCCTGCTATAAAACACGCTAAACACGCTGTTTTCCAGCTTGTACCAACTCAGCACAGATCCTCGTGGTGGCCTGCAGAGTGATCCAAGCAGCAGAGAGCTAAAGAGTGACTTTCTACCAGATATAAGTATTTTTGTGGCTTTCCCACTGTTATTAAGCTAGCGACTGCATTTTCGCGGTTTTACTGCTACTTTAAGTGATTTCTGCATTTTACACTGTTTATTGCACTTTAAGTTACTAATTGTTGCAAATTGTTTCTGTAGGCTACACACTAAAGTGCGCTAGCCGATTTACAGCATTTATAGCATTTACTGTCTGTTTTTTCCTTATCTCTGTAATAAAACAAAAATCTCTTGTTTTCCGCCTTACTGAACTAGAGTAGTCCAGTTTCAGAGTTGCTGATCCCTGGGCTTTGTTTTAGTTCCTGTTACTGATCCATTGCCTTATTAGGAAGGAGGAAGTTTCTTTGCTTACCAGTGGGAGTGGGAAGCACTGAGTGGCCTTTTGTCTGATTTGGTGAAGTTTCAGCCAGAAACTAGTAGTCCATTGGTCGTTTTGGGCCAATTCCTAGCTCCCTTTCAGCCCCTGCTATAAAACACGCTAAACGTTAGCTGAGTTGCCACTGTTGCACACAAGAGCAGCGGTTAAACTATTCGACATCTAAATTCCACTCTTCAAATTTTCCCTTAGAACTACCTTCCTCGAGCTGTACTGCTGATCTAACCAGCATATCCTATAACTGAAAGTTCATCTCTACTTGATTCCCAAGTAGACTATTCTCTATCTGTAAAGCCTAGCACTTACTCCTACAGTACTTGCACCTTGATAAAGCACTCTTATTATAGATAGTACCCCACCAGCCTAAAACCCACTTCCCCGAGTCCTTTGAAAGTCTCTTTATCTACTACTTCTAGTATGTCGAGGATCAGTTGCTAGTGTCCTCTCCAGCTCAACTGGTGAACCTGGGAATGTTGAGGCAATGTTACAATTGCCTCATGTACACAGACAATCCTCTCCTTCTCCCACAAAACACAAATACATGCGAGATGCAACTATACGGCCAAACTGGAGGCTGAGCTCTCTCAACATAGGACTGGCAAGACCAGACAGGAGGAGAAGGTAACCACACACAATACATACCCAGTCACACATGGTACCATCACAACTTCAAATCATACACATACTCACACAAAGACATACTCGGAGGCTCTGTTCAAAAATTTACCAAAACAGCAGAGGCCACCAAAGCAGACACCCAAACAACTACCACCTCACGACCCAACACATGCAACACATAGACCACACAGTCAGAGTGTCAAACAGTCACAGCCCTTAAGGCCAAACAAAATGCCAGACACACTTGTCATTGGTGATTCCACAGTCAGACACACTGATGTCCCGCTTACCAGACTGAGTAAGGAGAAGGTCACAGTAAGCTGCCTGTCGGGCGCTAGAATCTGCCACATAATGCAAGCACTCAGGTCTCTCAACAGCAGGTACAAGTATGTCTCAGTCATTGTCCACGCTGGTGTCAACGACCTGAGACGTACCTCCTTGGACTACATGAAAAGGGACATCGAGGAGCTCTCTGATTATGTAGCCCAGGCAGGTATGACCCTGACCTTGAGCAGTATCCTACCTTCACCTAGAATGATGCCACAATACAGTGATAAGATGATCAGCTTTAATAATTGGCTTAAATTCTGGTGTCATTCAAAGGGGATCAATGTCTGTCTGCCTGGGATGACATGCTGGACAAGCCACGCTGCTTAGCAAGGGACGGCTTGCACCTGTCACCCTGGGCTTCGGATATTGGCAAAGGCTCTTGCCACCCCATAGTGCCTTTTTAGGCAAGGCTCAAATTCTAAACCTACCACCCTAGAACACCAAAAGGAAAAAACTAAGGGTAATGCTGCTCAATGCCAGAAGTCTCAATCTCAAGATGCACGCACTCGAGGCCCTTCTCAATATGGAGAACATCGATGTCTGTGCTGTGACAGAAACCTGGTTCAAGGCTCCTGAGAGCACCCCAGCACTAACAGGTTTCACCTCATATCATGCGTTCCGGCCCCAAAATCCGGACAACACCAAGAAAGGACACCCACACCTCAAGGTTGGTGGCAACGCACGATGCATGGGAGACCATCCAGGTGCAATTAACCATAGGCAAGACTGCTCTGCAATTTGTAGCATGTTACAGGCCACCCTCTCAAACTCAGGAACCTCACATGGCCTTCCTGAAAACATTGGAGGGGATAAATGTATCTCCAAACACCATCATACTAGGTGACTTCAACTACCCTAATATAGACTGGGAACACTACTCAAGCCCGAACACTCTAACCCAAAGATTCCTGGAGTTCATAAACTCAAATGCCATGGAACAACTAGTCACCATCCCCACAAGAGGAGAAAACATACTTGATCTCATCATCACGAACATGGGATCAAAATGTTCAACACCGAAGTATACGCCTCACTGGTGAGATCAGATCATAAACTAATCTCGCTGGAGGTCCTCATCCGGCCCCCACCTGAAACAAAAAAGACCACAGTGAAAAACTTCTCAAAAGCCGATTTCACACTTCTAAAAACTAGTGTGGTCTCCTTTAAGGCCCCTGAGCCAGTGGTAAGCATTACTCAAACCGCTGAATCACTTACAAATGCCTTCTACCAGCACCTACAGGACTGCATGGATCAGGCAATCCCAAACAAAACTAAGACTCTCTGTACCAAAGGCAAGCATCCAGTCTGGTGGACCCCAGCCATAAACAAGCTCTACAACAAAAGGAGGAAGCTACTACAAGATAGAGCAAAATCCTTGAAAGGTAAGACACCTTTGATCATTATAAGTAAAAAACTAAGAGCTCTCATAAAATCATCCAAGGCAAATTTTGAGAGAAAAATCGCCAAGGACTCTAAAGACAATCATAAGGCCTTCTTTAGCTATGTTAGAAACCTAGGAGGAAACTCCCAGATATGCTCAGAATTAATTCAAAATTATGTGAAAATTACTGAACCTACACACATTGCTAACATACTGGCTGACAGGTTCAGTGCAAACTTCTCCCAAAAGGAGAGATATCTATTCCAGAGGATTGTAGCCCCCCAAACATCTCCAACGCGCAGGTGAGAACTGCCCTCACTAAGGCAAAAAACACAGCATCCATGGGACCGGATGGTGTCCCCGACTGTGTGCTTCATGAACTCAACGAGGAATTAAACCCACAGTTAGGACAGCTGTTTAATCTTAGCCTCACCTCAGGATATTGCCCAAGGAGTGGCGCCGCGACTGTGGTCCCACTTCATAAGGGCGGTGCCTCCACAGACCCTGGAAATTACCTCCCATTAGCTTGACAAGCCTTATCTGCAAAGCCATGGAGAGGATCATAATGGAACTCATAAATAAAGACATAGGGAACTTGCAGACTTTGGATCCAACCCAGTTTGGCTTTGTCAAAGGCAGATCCTGCCTCTTAAACTTGGTTGACTTTTGAGACAGTCACCAAGGCCATTGATGAGGAAAGGCAGTCCATACAGCCTACCTCGACCTGGCAAAGGCCTTGACACAATACCCCACTCAGGTATCATCGAAAAACTCATCAGCTTGAATGTAAACCCATACATCACAAGATGGGTTGCAAACTGGCTAAGTGACAGAACCCACAGGGTCAGAGTTGCTGGAGCCATGTCAGACTCAAAGCCTGTCACAAGTGGTGTCCCACAGGGCTCAGTCCTGGGTCCACTCTTGTTCGCATCTACTTTTCTGAAGTACAAGCAAACATAGGAGGGTTATGGCTGACAAAGTTTGCAGATGACTGCAAACTGGCCATAGTCGAAAACACATCTGACACAGATATCCTCCAGAAGGGCCTCACAGAAACGGATAACTGGCCAGAGCCATGGCCTGAAGTTAAATGCCAAAAATGCATAGTCATACCCTTTGGGAAAAACAAGGTTACCCTAGCTATCATATAGGTGGCAATCCACTGAGCACAGAAAAGTCATCAGGGATCTGGGGACCCAAGTTGACAGTAGCCTTCGCTTGACACTCATGTTGCTAAAGTAGTTAGGAAAACCTTCTATATCGCCCACCTGATCATGAAGGGATTCACATCTAGATCAAGGGAGGTCATCGTCCCCTGTACTCATCACTCATTAGACCTATGATTGAGTACAATGCCCGTTCGGAATGTATCTGACCAGACACCTGCTGCAGCTTGAAAGGCCCCAAAAGTTCCTCACCAAAAGGATAAAGGGTCTCAAAAATATGTCTTATGCTGCCCGACTGAAAGAACTCCAGCTCTATTCAGTCTCATACCGCTTGCTCAGAGGTGACCTGTGCCTGACATATAAGGCCATGTCAAACCCAGATTTGATGAATATGCTTCACCTCAAAAATCTAGATCCCTCAGAACCACAAGGGCGGAGACTTAAACCTTGACACGGTTATAAATAGAACGTGCTGGAGGGACAGATTCATCACCCAGAGACTCCTATGCAGTGGAACAAAATCCCGGTACATGTGAGGCAGAGCACCTGGCTGGCCTTGTTCAAGAGGAATCTTGACCAATGGATGGGAGATCGCAGATATACCCCAGGGATTACTTCAGTGTCACTGCTGGACAGAGGCACAGAAAAATGATAGGCATAGTTTTTATTCAAACTAAAGGGGTGGCGAAAGCCACATAACTATGGGCTAGGCTTATAAATGCCCTTGGGCAGATAGCCTAGTATGAACCTATGAACCTATGAACAATACATCTTTTTGCAGGGGTGCATCCAGTAATTTAGCTTTGACATGATCTGGTACGGTTTGCTCTTTAAGCCAAGCATGT
The DNA here is from genome assembly GCF_019279795.1 of Protopterus annectens. Taxonomy (NCBI): domain Eukaryota; kingdom Metazoa; phylum Chordata; order Ceratodontiformes; family Protopteridae; genus Protopterus; species Protopterus annectens. The sequence goes on along the minus strand of NC_056733.1, from coordinate 1,493,552,672 downwards.
CTACATATGACTGATCCTGTAATAGCAGCTCTACATGAGGCTTCTAAAGCATCAAAACCACATTGCAAGGTATGTTTACCTACTTGCTCTGCACTATGTATCAAATCCTGCAACTCCTTCAAATCTGGTTATTCAGGTTGTGACATTTTGCTTCTCAACTGTGATAACAGAAACTGTTGGTATTTTAACATATGGAACTGGCAGTTTAATGCCCTCATGGATAAGGTGGCCGAGGTGTATACCTTTTTCCCCCACCTTTCTAAGGCTCTGGAATCCCTCTGAAGGAAATGGATTTTTAGCAGTGGAGGCCTTAATTCCCTTGAGGCCCTGTGAGATAGTTTCAGGGTCAGCCGCATGGCTTTTGTACAGGAATTGGTGTGAGTGAGGAACCCGGTAATACCTGTCAGGCTTGACTGGAGCTGGAGGCAAAGAATCTGGGTTGAGGCAGGACTCCGAATATACATCATCAAGGATATCTAAGACAGGAGGTATAGCCAGAGGCCTGTGCTGAGGGAGCAAGAGAAAATCCCTAAGCCTTTTCTTGGAGTCTGAGTACTCTTGGCCTTCCCAATGGAAGTGTTCCCTCAAGGTATGCAAGGTTTCCCCAAAAGAGTAATCCTCAGGGGAGGAGACAGAACGAATGGATGCCTCTGCATCAGAATCTTCAAAAGGGGAGTATGAATGTTCCTGGTCATCAGAATGTTCTGAAATAATGGCGGCCTGGTCCGAGGAGGGGGATTCGTCCTCCACTCTGGGCCTTTTTTCCAGGGGGGGTTGAGAACCCCTGATAAGAGTAATTAAGTCCTCAGCCATTTTGAGCATCTGCTTTTTAGGCATGGGGCCTTGAGAAGGGCCCTGTGGGGTTTGTTTTTTAGCATGCATGGCTGTCTTAGACTTAGTGAAAGCCTTGATGGAAAAAGAAGAGAAGAGGAAGGCCTGAAGACACCTTGAGAGGAGGCAGACCTGTCTAAACTCTGAGTTTCACCGCCAAGAGTGGCTTCGGTATCTGTAGTCGGGGTGTGGGCCGAAGAGCCTGCGACCTCGGGTACAGAAGACACCACCAATGAAGTGTCATCGGTAGGCAGGGGCTGCGTAGGCGCCTCGCTGAGAACCGGACCATCTGTAGTCGGCGTTGGCATGGTGTCGGTAGAGGCCGCGGACCTCGTGTGCCAAAACTGGAGTCGGAGTATCCGACGGCATTATGTAGTTAAATTTTTTGCCAAAAAAGTGCTGGGCGAACTCCGCCCGACGCTTAATGGTGCATTTGTTGAATGTAGCACAAAAGCGACAGGCCGAGACGTCGCGGTCTGGGCCTAAGCAAGAAATGCAGAGGGAATGAAAATCCTTATGCAGTATTTGCTTCCCACATGAAATACAATTATTAACTTTGTCTGACATCGGTCTGAGGCAAGAAAAGTTTCCTAACGGGTACTTAGCTTTCAAGAAGACTTCGGTTGCAGATATTTGTAATCTCAGGAGCTGGCCGACTGGCACTTGCGAACTGCTTCTGCTTCGGGCACCGTGCGGCAAGAAAGACTGAAGAAAATGGCGTCGGCTGGTTCTTTTATACCCCTGGTGCACTGGCGTCAGGAAGAAAAGTTGACTGGGATTCTAGTTTCCTATATGGATGTGTAGTAAGGGAAAACCTCCTTT